>NC_052341.1:14995049-15097549 GCF_016432855.1 Salvelinus namaycush
TTATGACTTATAAACGTGTTGAACAAAGTGTTGACAGTGCTTAATGACAGCTTAAACATGAACTTACTCATAAAAACAGCAACTCTGCTATATTTGTTGAGTCTCTCTCTATTCATGGTTTTAAACGTTTTTAATTCTCACAGTATCACATTTTCTGTGCACTCAACGTTTCTTTTCAGTCTATGGCTCGAGTTATAAAATTCTTTGCTCTTATTTTCCCAGGCAAGTTGACTGAGAAAACATTCTCATTCACAGCAACGACCTGGAGAATAGTTACATGGGAGAGGAGGGGGGATGAATGAGCCAATTTGAATCTGGGATGATTAGGTGGCCTTGATTATTACAAGGAAACATGAACCTCCTGAACAGGTAATCAAATGGCTACCCGGACTATTTGCATTGTGTTCCCCACCCCCCCAACCCCTCTTTTACACTGCTGCTACTCTCTGTTTATCATATATGCATAGTCACTATAACTATACATTCCTGTACATACTACCTCAATTAGCCCGGCCAACTGGTGCACCCGACATTGGCTACCCGGGCTATCTGCATTGTGTCCCGCCACCCGCCACCCGCCAACCGCCAGCCGCCAACCCCTCTTTTATGCTACTGCTACTCTCTGTTTATCATATATGCATAGTCACTTTAACCATATCTACATGTACATACTACCTCAATCAGCACGACTAACTGGTGCCTGTATGTAGTCTCGCTACTGTTATAGCCTCACTTCTGTGTATAGCCTCGCTACTGTTATTTTTCACTGTCTTTTTACTGTTGTTTTTCTTTCTTTACTTACCTATTGTTCACCTAATACCTTTTTATTTATTTATTTTTAACTTAGAAATTGCACTGTTGGTTAGAGCCTGTAAGTAAGCATTTCACTGTAAGGTCTACACCTGTTGTGTTCAGTGCAAGTGACAAATAAACTTTGATTTGATTTGCAGACATGGTGATCTGAGCCATTTGATTGGCCAGCGGTGGCCTATAGGTGCACTTGATTTGATCTCTGGGCCTGCCGGGTAGGCAGAGTTTTACCTTCAGACACATGAAATGATTCAAAATGGGAACACTTTGCCTTCTCGGCACTAGGGATGCTGAATCAAGTGCACCTACTGCCAACAAAATAGGAACACAAGGCTTTAATCGTTGGGTTTTTTACAAAAATGTTTGGTGATCGACTAGGAATGCTTTGAGCATGTGCTTATTGGGCCAGTGTAGTTAGGCCCTGTCCAGATAAATCATAAACCCCCCTCCCTAGGCACTTGTGCAGATCTGAAACAACTTGATAGGTGTAAGCAATATAGTGAATGCACTTGGAAGTAAATCTCTGCTCTGTTAAAAGTACACTCAAAAAAATTATTTATTTGTCATAGTGATTCAGAAGTATCATTAAAACAGGTTAATATACCCCAACAACATTACACAACAAAAGAAAGCCCTTAAATTGCTGAAATAAGTAAATAAAATCAATGATAAGAGAATAGTCAGATTAACTGATAGCTGATACGAACATTGAAGATTGACATACCCTGAAACAAGCCCAAACCCCAGCTGAGGACATGTTGAATAATAATTATTGTATAATTGAACATGCACAATGTATTCATGTGTGTGTCAAATATGTAATTTAAAAACACTATGTTAAAAGCACTGTGTGTGTGTGTGTGTGTGTGTGTGTGTGATTATCCTTAACCTTGCCAACAGACAAAGAGCTATGCATGGATCAGTGGTTCACCAATCAGGGCCTCAATTGGCATGGCAACAGTAACATAACGTGACATGTAAAGATGTATTTTTTGGGACACAAATGTTCATGCAACTCTCCCATGAAACATGTCTAGAGCATTAATATCTTATATTCTGATAACATGGCAACCATGTTCTGTGTATATTTGGTGGGACGTTGATGGAATATTCTCCTAATATTCCCCTAATCTCCTTATCCCAGTTACTAATAATCATGAACCCATTAAAACTTTTTAGGGATAGGGGGCAGCATGTTCACTTTTGGATGAATTGGTGCCCATAGTGAACTCCCTCCTACTCTGTCCCAGATGATAATATATGCATAATATTATTACTATTGGATAGAAAACACTCTGAAGTTTCTAAAACTGTTTGAATTATGTCTGTGAGTATAACAGAACTCACATGGCAGGCAAACTTCCAAACAGGAAGTGAGAATTCTGAGAAGGGTCGATGTGAAAGTCATCGCCTATTCAATTCCCTGTAATATATGGATCTGTTTGCACTTCCTACGCCTTCCACTAGATATCAACAGTCAGTAGAACGTGGAATGAAGCCTCTAGTGTGATGTGGGGCCGGATGGGAGCTATTTGAGTCAGTGGTCTGGCAGAATGCTAGTTCCTGGTCATGCGCACTAGTCATGGAATGGCCATGTGTGCCATTACTTATACAGACATGAAGAAATGCTCCGGTTGGAACGTTATTGGATATATATGATAACAACATCCTGAAGATTGATTCTCTACTAAGTTTGACCAGTTTATTCGACTTGTAATATAACTTTTTGAAGTTTTCGTCCGACGTTTGCCTTCATCTGCGCCAGTATTTGGACACGTGTACTACACATGCTAGCTAAAGTTGCTTATTGACATAAGTAATGGACATTATCGAACAAAAAAACGATTTATTGTGGAAATAGGATTCCTGGCATTGCATTCTGATGAAGATAATCAAAGGTAAAGGAATATTTATGATGTAATTTCGTATTTCTGTTGACTCCAACATGGCGGAGAAATTTTGTTAAATCTGAGCGCCGTCTCAGATTATTGCATGGTGTGCTTTTTACTAAAGTTTTTTAAAAATCTGACACAGCGGTTGCATTATGTAACGGCATTCGTCGGTGGAAGGAGAGGACCAAAGCACAGCGTGGTTAGTGTTCATCTTAATTTAATAATTCCAAAACTGAACACTACAAATACAAAAACAACAAAGTGAAAACCGAAACAGTTCTATCTGGTGCAGACACACAAAGACTGAAAACAACCACCCACAAAACCCAACAGAAAACAGGCTACCTAAATATGGTTCCCAATCAGGGACAACGATTGACAGCTGCCTCTGATTGAGAACCATATCAGGCCAAACACAGAAAACCAACACAGAAATAGAAAACAGATTAACCACCCAACTCACGCCCTGACCAACTAAAACAAAAGACAAAACAAAGGAACTAAGGTCAGAACGTGACACATTAAGAACCAGTGTATCTTTAATTATATGTAAAACATGTATCTTTCATCAAAGTTTATGATGAGTATTTCTGTTATTTGACGTGGCTCTCTGTAATTACTTAGGATATTTTGGAGGCATTTCTGAACATGGCGCCAATGGAAACCGAGATTTGTGGATATAAATATGCACATTATCGAACAAAACATAAATGTATTGTGTAACATGATGTCCTATGAGTGTCATCTGATGAAGATTATCAAAGGTTAGTGATTCATTTTATCTCTATTTCTGCTTTTGTGTGACTATCTTTGGCTGGGAAAAATGGCTGTGTGTTTTTTGAATTTGGTGGTGATCTAACATAAATATATGTTGTGTTTTCGCTGTAAAACATTAAATAAATCGGACACGATGGGTAGATTAACAAGATGTTTATCTTTCATTTGCTGTATTGGACTTGTTAATGTGTGAAAGTTACATATTTCTAGAAAATATTTTTGAATTTCGCGCGCTGCCTTTTCAGCGGAACGTGTGTCCAAGAAAGGTTAAGAAAATGAATGTAAAAACTGTTAAAACCCTGTGGATTGATGACGCATTAAAAAATGGTATGGTTGAGAGGGATGAGGCAAAAGGATTGGAAAACAAGACTGTCTGCCAACGGATTGGCAAACATTTGGCAAATTGAGAAATCATGTGACTAACTTGATCAAAAAGTAGAAGAAACTACAATATGAAACAAAGATAAAGGACAAAAAATTATAGCAAAAATATTTGGAGCACCTTATATGAAATTATGGGCAAAAAGGCAAACTCAGCTCCATCATTCATTGAATCAGATGGCTCATTCATCACAGAACTCGCTGATATTGCCAACTACTTTAATTATTTTTTTATTGGCAAGATTAGTAAACTTAGGCATGACATGCCAGCAACAAATGCTGACACTACACACCCAAGTATAACTGATCAAATTATGAAAGACAAGCACTGTAATTTTGAAATCTGTAAAGTGAGTGTGGATGAAGTGAACAAATTATTGTTGTCTATCAACAATGACAAGCCACCGGGGTCTGACAACTTGGATGGAAAATTACTGAAGATAATAGCGGACGATATTGCCACTCCTATTTGCCAAAACTTCAACCTAAGCCTACTAGAAAGTGTGTGCCCTCAGGCTTGGAGGGAAGCAAAAGTAATTTTAAGAATTCCCCCTTTACTGGCTCAAATAACCAACCAATCAGCTTGTCACCAACCCTGAGTAAATTGTGTTTGACCAGATGCAATGCTATTTTACTGTAAACAAATTGACTACAGACGTTCAGCAAGCTTACAGGGAAGGACATTCAACACGCACAGCACTTACACAAATGACTGTTGACACAAATGACAAAAGAAATTGATGATAAAAAGATTGTGGGGGCTGTTTTGTTAGACTTCAGTGCGGATTTTGACATTATCGATCATAGTCTGCTGCTGGAAAAATGTATGTGTTAGGGCTTTACACCCCCTGCTATGTTGTGTATAAAGTGTTACCCGTCTAACATAACTAAGAGGGGGTTCTCTAATGGAAGGCTCTCCAACATAATCCAGGTAGAATCAGGAATTCCCCAGGGCAGCTGTTTATGCCCCTTCCTTTTTTCAATCTTTACTAACGACATGCCACTGGCCAAGCCAGTGTGTCTATGAATGCGGATCACTCAACAGTATACACGTCTGCTACTACAGTGACTGAAATGACTGCAACACTTAACCTCTCTGGGGCAGGTGGGACGCAATCGTCCCACCGGCCAATAGCCAGGGAAAATACAGCGCGCCATATTCAAATAAAATGATATAAAAATCAAACTTTCATTAAATCACACATGTAAGATACCAAGTTAAAGCTACACTCGTTGTGAATCCAGCCAACATGTCAGATTTCAAAAAGGCTTTTCGGCGAAAGCATAAGATGCTATTATCTGATGATAGCACAACAGTAAACAAACAGAGTAGCATATTTCAACACTGCAAGCATGACACAAAACGCAGAAATAAAATATAAATCATGCCTTACCTTTTTACGAAATTATTTTGTTGGCACTCCAATATGTCCCATAAACATCACAAATGGTCCTTTTGTTCGATTAATTCCGTCGATATATATCCAAAATGTCAATTTATTTGGACCGTTTCATCCAGAAAAACACAGCTTCCAACTTTCGCCACTTCACTACAAAATATATCAAAAGTTACATGTAAACTTTACCAAAACATTTCAAACTACTTTTGTAATACAACGTTAGGTATTTTTAAACATTAATAATCGATCAATTTGAAGACGGGATGATCTGTGTTCAATACAAAAAGAAAACAAACTGACACAACTTTTTTCGTAACGTGCCTCTCTCAAAAAATTTACTTCATGTGACCCTCATTTACGATAGCCCTACTTCTTCATTACACAAAGGAATAACCTCAACCGATTTCCAAGGACTGGTGACATCCAGTGGAAGCGGTAGGAACTGCCGCAAGTCCATTAGAAATCTGGTGTCTCTAAGAAAACTCATTGAAAAGACAGTGACATCAAAAAATAAAAATTCTGAATGGTTTGTCCTCAGGGTTTTGCCTGTTTTCTATCCAAATCTACTAATACTATGCATATCTTATATTCTGGGGATGAGTAGCAGGCAGTTGAAATTTGGCATACTATTTATCCGAAAGTGAAAATGCTGCCCCCTGCCCACAAGAAGTTAACAAAGAGCTGCAGTTAGTTTCAGAGTGGGTGGCAAAGAGTAAGTTAGTCCTAAATATTTCAAAAACTAAAAGCATTGTATTTGGGATAAATCATTCACTAAACTCTAAACCTCAATTAAATCTTGTAATGAATAATATGGAAGTTGAGCAAGTTGAAGTGACTAAACTGCTTGGAGAAACCCTGGATTGTAAACTGTCATGGTCGAAACATGTTTATACAACAGTAGCTAAGATGGGGGGAAAGTCTGTCCATAATAACGCACGTCTCTGTCTTGTTGACAACACTGTCAACAAGGCAGGTCCTACAGGCCCTAGTTTTGTCAAACTTAGATTACTGTTCAGTCGTGTGGTCAGGTGCCACAAATATTGATTTGGGAAAATTGCAATTGCCTCAGAACAGGGCAACGCAGCTGGCCCTTAAATGTACACGGAGAGCTAATACTAATGATATGCATGTCTATCTCTCATGGCTCAAATTGGAGGAGAGAGTGACTTCATCACTGCTTGTTTTTGTAAGAGATGTTGACAAGCTGAATTCAGCGAGTTGTCTGTTTAAACTACTAGCACTCAGCTCGGACACCCATGCATACCCCACAAGATATGCCACCAGAGGTCTCTTCACAATCCAGAACAAACTATGGGAGGCTCACAGTACTACATAGAGTCATGACTACATGGAACTCTATTCCACATAAAGTAACTGATGCAAGTAATAGAATCAGATTTAAAAAACAGATACAAATACACTTTATGGAACAGCAGGACTGTGAAGAGACACACACACGGGCGCTAGCACACGCACTCTACACACACGTACATTGTAATATTGTTGGTATCATACATTTTGTGTTGTGGATATGTGGTGGTGTGACAGTGTTATATGATGTACTGTTCCATATTTTGTTTTATGTGTATATAAGTGTCTTAATGTGTTTGGACCCCCTTGGCAGCAGTTAATGGGGTTCTTTAATAAATACAAATACAAACTGGACACATTCATGTTTTTGCAAAGTTCCCATAAAACCTGTCTAGAACATTAACATCTTATGTTCTGAGAACATGGCAGCCCTATTCTGTATATTTTTGGTGGGACATTGATGGAATATTCTCCTAACCCACAGAGAACTGGACACATGAATGTTCTTGCAATGTTCCCATGAAACGTGTCTTGAACATCTTATTTTCTGAGAACCTGGTAGAGTAACCATGTTCTCGGTAAGTTCTATTTGACATCAAGGGAATGGTCTCTTGGAAACATCCCTTGCACATCACCGGAACATTCCTATGAATGACCTAATGAGACTCTTAAGGGAACGTTCTCTAAAGTTGTTGTTAGCTGGGATGTCCCCACTTGTCAGAATGTTCCTTGTTTTTTGCTTGTGGTCCTCACAAGTATAGTAAAACCAAAAGAACACACACACACTTCTTACATGTACTTACAAACATGGGTATATGCGAACACACACCCACATACATAGCCTCATGTACTCAATGGTTAAATGTAGACCATATCTCAAAATCACAGATGTTGATAGGCAGCTGTTAGATGTGTGTCCCCCTTATGATTAGTCTGATTGGTTTAAACAATGGTGTTGTACAGAGCATAGAAATAGAATCACTAGAACTGGAATTCGGATTCAATAATACCATAATGGGTGGATTGTTTTTCTATGGTACTGAGCTATTGGTTTGTTTAACCCCCCGTTGGCTGAGCCCTCAGAGTCTACATAAAGAGATCTCTTCACAGGAACTGTTGCAGCTGCAGTTCACACACACACACACACACACACACACACACACACACACACACACACACACACACACACACACACACACACACACACAGACACACACACACACACTCCGTCCGTCCATCTGGATAATGTTCACACCGCTGCCATTTACAGGATCCCGGCATGGCCCCGGCAACAGGGGAATTCGGCCGCCCCAACCCCCCTACCTCCAGACCCCTTAATACCTTCTCTCTCCGTCTCTCCTTCTATTTCTCTGCTTAACAATCAAAGGCCATATGGCAAACATATTCCTATGGTTCATTGGCTTTTATAGCTGTTGCTTAGAAAATGGGCGCTGGCGGTGAAGGGGTGTTCCGGCAGGGGTCTGAAGAGGTAAATAGTATAGCCTGTCACTGTTGGCCATTAAACACACTTTATTCCTATTAGCCCTGTCATCCTCCGCTCGGGGACCATTGAAACCACGGTGGTTAATTACAAAAGAAAAACAGAACCACGTTACATGTCTTTAAACGAGCAGTCTGACTCGACTCGACGCTGCACCTTATACATTTATACAGCAGCACTTGTTCACTTGACAGATGGTATGGTCGCTTCTGCTACGTAGGCCAATTCATGGAGTAGAGTGTGTCCATTGGGAGAGTCAGCAGTATATTTGTATGGATTCACAATAACTGGATGGAGTCTGCTTTTGTTATGTTATGCAGGATAAAGGTGACACTGAGGTCCTTTTTGATGTCTGCATAAAGCCAATCCAATCTCCACTAGTCAATGGTTTGTAATCTGTTGTTTTTCCCAAGAGATGTGCTAGAACATGGCAATTGTTATTCACACTCATACCATACTAAAGTGCAGTGTTTTCTTGTTCTCTTTGGAACCTTTAGGAAACTCTAACCTGCCCCTCACTTCTTAACCATACATTGAGTAAGAACACCTTGTGACGTGGCTTGTCTCAGACTAACGTGTTGAGTTTACCATTGGTGACAACATAAAAAACAGACCAAGCATAACCTACGAAGCAAAGGCTGAACTTCGGAACTCTGGAATTCAATCTTTCGGCGATTTCATGCGGCTCATTCTGCTAGGTGGGGTCTAGAGTTCGGCTCTCTCCTTTCTTTCCGTTGAGAGTTTTTACGATGGGCCATAAGTCAGTTGGACAGAGGCCCACACCCCACCACTGACCTGCATCTGGACAGCATCTGGGGTCACAGGGTCACGCTGACAAGTGTTAAACCATCTGGAGACTTCCTGCTATCCCTGGATTGGACAGAGAGGAGAGAAGGATGGAGGGATAGAGGGGATTTATGATGGGTGTAGAAAATAACAGGGAAATACATAAATGTGAAAAGCGACAATAACAAATATAGGGTATTCATTCTGTCATCAATTCACCATATACACGTTTGTTTTGCTTGACAACATAATATACTGTACTCAACGCAGCCTTTCACATATGGGTTGGCTCCCTTGCTCTACCTCAGACTGCAACATGCAGCTGCTAACAGGGAAATGATTAGATCTAACTATTAGGCACCCACTGTCACTTGAAAAACATTCTCTCTCTCTCTCTCTCTCTAAGAACTGTGTGTGTGTGTGTGTGTGTTTGTGCATGTGTATTCCAGCAGAATCCAGCTTCAAAACATCTACAAAGCAAAGACTTTCACCCTCATGTTCGAGCTAAATATTTACATATTCAATATTTCTATTCATATTCATCTACGCACTGGACTTTGACAAATGACCAAAGCCCATTCTCAGATGCTGCCTGTCGTTGTCTTTGTCTCCCAGTCCCGACAATTGGATTATAATGACTTGTCTAATGGCCAGGCTGTCTGGAGATGGAACCCTGGCTTCTGTCCCGAAATGGCATCCTATTTCTTTACATACAGTTGTGCACTACTTTTGACCAGAACTTTATGTGCCCTGTTCAAAAGTAGTGTACTATATAGGGCATAGGGTACCATTTGGGATGCAGACTTGGAGTAACAAAGATCCCCAGTTAGGGCCTATGCTACCCATTGTGCAATTAGCTCAGGATTTCAACATCCTGGTGAGTAGCTCAGCTTGCACCTGAGACTAACGACTATGTAATCTGTTATCAATTATCTGTCCTTCAGCTTTCACATCCTCTCCACCCCTCCTTCTCCCTCCCCACTTCCTCCCCCTCCTCCCCCTCGTTCTTCCTCCACATTGCTCCGCCGAACTTCTTCATCATTTGATTAACGCCCCTCATCTCCCACAACCCTCCTCTTTTATCCATCCATCCATCCCATCCATCCTCCACTGACTTAAACACTTCCTTCTGTTTCCATGGCCTTGTTTACTTCCTGGACCAATGGCCCTCATCCTGAGTGGGGATTGGTTACCCCAGGGCTCCACCAGACAAAGCCTTTCAAGTGTCTGAAGCACTTTGGGGCACCGTGCTCTCTCTGCCCCTCGGAGAGCTTTCTCTCTCCTCTCCATTCTCTCTCTTCTCTTGTGTCCCTGGGATGTTTTCCCACTGTTTTCTTTTGCCGGACACCCGTTCACCCAAAGGCCTGTCATCTCAAAGGCACTTATTTTCTGTTTAGTCTAAAAAAGGAGGACTGTTACAGTATAATGTACTAAAAGTAAGTAAGTAGCCTTGGCTTGTTCAAGTCGGAATGGCTCATAGGAGCAGGAGCTTATCTCCTGTTGCTGTAGCGTGCAAGTACACCCCCTGGACAGGATGCTAGTATACCGCTGATTGGCGCTGGCCCAGGCCTTACCACCAATCAATTTCCTTAATGCTGAGTGCCAAGTGGAGAGGCATCAGGTCCCATTTTTACATTCTTTGGTATGACTCGGACAGGGATTGAACTCATAACCTTCCAATCTCAACCTTTATTTTAATGGCCCATAACAAACCATTTATAAAGCATATACAAACCGTTTGCTCACCATTTATTCGTCATTAATCCCACATTCGTAATGTTATTAAATTAAGCTATATATACAGTATTCCCTTAAACATCCCGTGCTGTGTGCTTGTTCTTTTACCAGGTACAGCGGGAATGTCTACCAATGGCATGCCCATCTTTTTGTGAGAAATTAAAATAGTCACTCAAAACATTTACAAAGTATTTATAAAGTATAAATATCACACACTTTAGATTAGGGACTGCAAAAACACTTGCTAATGATTAGTAAATGATTCATTAATGTGACAGTAATGATTTATAAATGGCAAACACCATTTCTAAATGCCTTATAAATGGTTTGTTACCAACCCTTAAAATAAAGTGTTACACATCCTAGCTGTTAAATAAACACAAATAGGGTGCTTTGGAGTTAAATGCCCCCCTCCTGTAATTGTCACAGAAAACGCTTTGTCACCAACATTTTTTTCCATGCTAAACTAAAAATGTAATCTGTCTAAACTCAAAGTTTTGAGTCACGCCAACAAAACTATTTTGAGGCCCATTAATCTAATATTTTGTCATTTAGAAAAAGTGATATATATATTCTAATGAAGTAATAATCTAATGAAGCTCTGAACATTTTTATATATACCAGTAGGGTGAATTTTGGCCCATTCCTCCTGACAGAGCTGGTGTAACTGAGTCAGGTTTGTAGGTCTCCTTGCTCACACACGCTTTTTCAGTTCTACCCACAAATGTTCTATAGGATTGAGATCAGGGCTTAGTGATGGCCACTCCAATACCTTGACTTTGTTGTCCTTAAGCCATTTTGACACAACTTTGGAAGTATGCTTGAGGTCATTGTCCATTTGGAAGACCCATTTGCGATCAAGCTTTAACTTCCTGACTGATGTCTTGAGACGTTGCTTCAATATATCCACATAATTTTCCATCCTCATGATGCCATCTATTTTGTGAAGTGCACCAGTCCCTCCTGCAGCAAAGCACCCCCACAACATGATGCTGCCACCCCCGTGCTTCACGGTTGAGATGGTGTTCTTTGGCTTGCAAGCATCCCCCTTTTTCCTCCAAGCATAATGATGGTCATTATGGCCAAACAGTTATATTTTTGTTTCATCAGACCAGAGGACATTTCTCCAAAAAGTACGATCTTTGTCCCCATGTGCAGTTGCAAACCGTAGTCCGGCTTTTTTATGGTGGTTTTGGAGCAGTGGCTTCTTCCTTAATGAGAGTCCTTCAGGTTATGTCGATATAGGACTCGTTTTACTGTGGATATAGATACTTTTGTACCTGTTTCCTCCAGCATCTTCACAAGGTCCTTTGCTGTTGTTCTGGGATTGATTTGCACTTTTCGCACCAAAGTACGCTCATCTCTAGGAGACAGAACGTGTCTCCTTCCTGAGCGGTATGACGGCTGCGGGGTCCTATGGTGTTTACTATTGTTTGTACAGATGAATTTGCTCCCAAGGATGAACCAGACTTGTGGAGGTCTACAATTGTTTTTCTGAGGTCTTGGCTGATTTCTTTTGATTTTCCCATGATGTCAAGCAAAGTGGCACTGAGTTTGAAGGTAGGCCTTGAAATACATCCACAGGTACACCTCCAATTGACTCAAATGATGTCAATTAGCCTATCAGAAGCTTCTAAAGCCATGACATCATTTTCTGCAATTTTCCAAGCTGTTTAAAGGCACAGTAAGCTTATTGTATGTTAACTTCTGACCCATTGGAATTGTGACATAGAGAATTATACGTGAAATAATCTGTCTGTAAACAATTGTTGGAAAATGTACGTGTGTCATGCACTATGTAGATGTCCTAACTGACTTGCCAAAACTATAGTTTGTTAACAAGAATTTTGTGGAGTGGTTGAAAAACGAGTTTTAATGACTCCAACCTCAGTGTATGTAAACTTCCGACTTCAACTGTATATTAGCCTTTTCCAAATCATGTCCAAATCATCTATGAGTAACTTTGAGTTATACAATACATTTTGAGATACTTAGAATGATTTGGACAGGAAAGATAAAAAGAGGATCTGTACATCAAATCCTTATCATAGTGATGATATTAATTGTAATGGTGGACAAAGTACTCAGAAGTCATACTTGAGTAAAAGTAAAGATACCTTAATAGAAAATGATTCAAGTAAAATAAAAGTCACCCAGTAAAATAGTTATTGAGTATAAGTCCAAAAGTATTTGCACTTAAGTATCACAAATAAATAAATTTCAAATTCTTTATATTATGCAAACCAGACAGCACATTTTGTTTAACTTTTTTAAATTTACGTATATAGCCAGGGGCACACTACAACACTCTGACATTAATTTACAAACAAAGCATTTGTGTTTTGTGTGTCCGCCAGATCAGAGCCAGTAGGGATGAACAGGGATGTTCTCTTGATAAGTGCGTGAATTGGACCATTTTCCTGTCCTGCTAAGCATTCAAAATGTAACAAGTACTTTTGGGTGTCAGGGAAAATGTATGGAGTAAAAAGTACATTATTTTCTTTAGGAATGTAGTGATGTAAAAGCAGAACTTGTCAAAAATATAAATAGTAAAGTAAAGTGTTTTACCTAAGTACTTTTACCACTGATTAATAGCGAGATGTGCAATGTCATTGTGTTCCGATATATGATTTAATTAAAATAAGATACCTAGACTTTAGCTTTTAATTACGAGTCAATTACAAAAAAAATATAAAAATAAAACATATAAAATGGATTTCAGCATCTTCAGGGGACATTTAGCCCCATAGAGGGGGGCGTTCCACTTCAATAAAGCGGCAAAACACCCCTGTCACGCCCTGACCTTAGAGATCCTTTTTATGTCTCTATTTCGGATGGTCAGGGGGTGAGTTGGGGTGGGCATTCTATGTCTGGTGTTCTATGTTGTCTATGTTTTGTATTTCTGTGTTTGGCCTGGTATGGTTCCCAATCAAAGGCAGCTGTCAATCATTGTCTCTGATTGAGAACCATACTTAGGTAGCCTGTTCCCACCTGTGTTTGTGGGTAGTTGTTTTCTGTTTTGTGTGTCGTCACCTTACAGAACTGTTTGTTTGTCGTTTTTGTTGTTTTGGAAGTGTTTCGTATTTTATTATAAAATATGAACACTTACCACGCTGCACCTTGGTCCTCTTCTCCTTCTCCCGACGACGTTCGTTACAACCCCCTTTCTAAAGTTTCTGTTTTTATTGACTAACAAAGAAACAAACACATTTCTGCAGGTTTATTTCCCTTCAAAATGTTTTTGCCTGAGGACAGCCACTATGCACATATCTAAATATATTTCCCCAAGTTACGCTATATTAGAAAAATTTGAAAATCACTGAATATATGCCATATAGATTAAGGTTTAGGTTTATATAATACCTTATAACAGCCTAACTACATATTTCTAATTAGTGAATTTCAAGTGCCCATTTTAGATACGTGTTTAAATATTAGGCCACATATATTTCAATTGAAGAAAACAGAGAGAGAGAAGGAGTGAGAGAGAGGCTGCAAGTTAGTTAATGTTTTGGCTGTAGCCAATGGCTACATTAATTAAGGAGCTGGCAGTCTCTCTCTCTCTCTCCTTCTCTCTGAATTCAATATACAACCTTCTGTGTTTGTCAAAGAATGATGTCGGGACTAGTTTATGTGGATGCGGATAGATTTCCAGCATTGTGCTTTATTTGACAGTGTATCTTTCTGCCAAGAACTGACAGGCCTTTCAGCAAATTGAATAAGTGGGAGATAGGCGGTACTTTCCAGCCTTCAGTGTGGTGACTATGTATTATAATCCGACACCAGAGTCACTTGTTACTACACCTCATAAACTCTCTCGCTGGGCTGAAGAGACTGAAATTCAGAAGCAAATAAACATGAATAAAACAATTAATATACACAGACAGTCCCTAATTGACCTTTATGGTAATACATGATGACTTGTGTTTAGTATTAATAACTGTATATATGTCTACTAGATGGCTATTGCCTTACCTAACCCAATGGGCGTACAACGTAATAAAGACCGGATGAAATCTGGTCGGGACGTCTTATAACTAGATCACAACCAGATTAAGAAGTCTTTTCCATTATGTCTTTTTGACGTCATGAAAAATATGTCTTATTTTGGTTGATGTCTGTTTTTTGGTTAAAATCTATTTGAACTACCTACCAGTTATCTTAATGCTACTCAATTAATAGACACCTATCTATATAAACATGTGCATAGTGTCTGTGGGGCATGCACTTATTACATATAAGACACAAGAACCATTACAATTCATAAAATTGGACTAATGCCTTCTGGCTCGGACAAGGCTATAATTGATCATGTTAGACCTCATCAGATTAAATCAATATTGACAGGATTGTTCTGATGTTCTTTACGCTGAAAACCAGCGTTTTTTGGGGGAGAAGAACGTCAAGGAAAGATTTTCTAACGTTAGCTAACTTAGCTGGCTAATTTTAGCTAGCTAACATTAGCACTCTGGCTAATTCTCTATGGGCATGGTAAGTTTACATTTTTATCTGTTGTAGCTAGTTAGCTAATGTTTTGACATG
The DNA here is from genome assembly GCF_016432855.1 of Salvelinus namaycush. NCBI lineage: Eukaryota > Metazoa > Chordata > Actinopteri > Salmoniformes > Salmonidae > Salvelinus > Salvelinus namaycush. The sequence goes on from NC_052341.1 coordinate 15,010,187, forward strand.
TTGATATCTGTTTAGTTAATGACAGTAAATGTGTGTGTGTTCTCTCTATATGTGTGTGTGTTTGTGTGTGTGAGAGAGAGAGAGACAGACAGAGAAGATGTCATGTTAGCTGTGTGTATGTTCTGTGTGAGAGAGAGGGGGGAGAGAGATGATGATGATCATGTTTATGTGTGTGTGTGTGTGTGTGTGTGTGTGTGTGTGTGTGTGTGTGTGTGTGTGTGTGTGTGTGTGTGTGTGTGTGTGTGTGTGTGTGTGTGTGTGTGTGTGTGTGTGTGTGTGTGTGAGAGAGAGTGAGATATGGTCAATGAATACACATAGGAAACATTGTGTGTGTGTGTGTGTGTGTGTGAGAGAGAGAGAGAGCGAGATATGGTCAATGAATACACATAGGAAACAGTGTGTGTGTGTGTGTGTGTGTGTGTGTGTGTGTGTGTGTGTGTGTGTGTGTGTGTGTGTGTGTGTGTGTGTGTGTGTGTGTGTGTGTGTGTGTGTGTGTGTGTGTGTGTGTGTGTGTGAGAGAGAGTAAGCTAGCCTAAAACCTGTACCTTCCAAAATGGAATTGAAGTTTTTCTTGTTTCATCAGGGATTTTATATTTGAAAACACGATACATTTTTCCTATCCCTGCTTTGGGATGGGTAATCATGATTCATCTCTCTCTTTACAGTTCCTGAAAAATGCAAATGACCTGATGCATGGCTTCTACAACAGTGCTTGGCCACCCACTCAGTTACCAGTGATCTATTCTGCCACATCCCAGGGAAAGGAGAGAGCAGAACCCCTCCTCCTTAAATCCATAGTCAATGACTGTAAGTAGTATGTGCAAAATGTCATTTTTTTCTGTTTGATACTCTGAGCTTCAATGTGAATTGATTCCTACTAAGCAGCTTTGTAAGAGCTAGGTTTGTACTAGCTTTGCTGATGATCAGTAACATTTTTTCTCTGCATCAGGTCTCACAGAGACTGGATTTCCCAAGAGACATGCTATTCAGCTTCCCATGATTGCATGATATTACACTCTTAGAAATAAAGGTGTTATCTAGAACCTGTAAGGGTTAATTGGCTTTCCCTATAGGAGAACCCTTTGAAGAACCGTTTCTGGTTCCATGCAGAACCCGTTTGGTTCCAAGTAGAACTTGGAACCCAAAACGTGGACGCTCATACTGACGGCTTTTCAACCAGATTTTGCCCAATGGGTAGGTGCTATAAAAGCCAATCTAACGACTTGTGAGGCTATATTGCAAGTAGCCTAGTGTTTAAATGTTCCCCCAAATCCCCTTTCTCTAATTAGCCTACTATAGTAGGTATGACATCTTTTCATTCAATATACAGCCAAAATATTAGGCCTAACTGGCAGCAGTAGGCTACATGATCTATGTCAGTGTGCGTGATCCTCTTTCTCAGTGTTATTCCTACCTCGACTGCACCTCATTTCTCACAGACACATTTCTCACAGACACAGCGCTCGGACCAGCAGAACCAGAACTTTGAGCAAAAAAGTCGGTTAATTTCACACATTTAGCAGCATCGACCTAAAGAGGCCTTTTTTGGTCTCACTAACTTTTTCGGCACTACCATTCCATTTTTCTGTTTTTACTGAGTGGCTGACAGAGTCAGAACGGGTCTTATTCTTTCTGATGATGCACGTTTGACTTTGAATGTGACATTTGCGCCACCTCAGCTCAGCCAATCAGAAAATGAGGCCGGGCCCATCTTGGTGGGTGGGGGGGGGGGGGGGGGGGGGGCTGTTGCCCATTGGTCAGCCAAATGATCAATATAGACGATCATGACAACAGGGAAATAGTGCAAAAGTCACACAAAAAAACTGGCTCATGGGCATCTGGCTGTGTCCATTCTATTTTTACATATAATTGTTGTCCATTTCAACCAGCCTACCCTAATAAAAGATGGTCCAATACTTCTGGCATTTGCCAGAATTGCCAGGCGGTGAATCCACCACACATGTCCGAACCCTCTGGATCAATAATAATTGGCCATCAGATTCACATAGAGCAAATGTATTGAGCTGGCTTTAAACATACTGGGACCTTGGGATGTACATCTCATTAACACAAGCAGCCTTTTAACGATGTCTGTTCTCATTGAAACTCATTATAAGAATTGATCTAGTGGATGTACAGGGGAATGTATTGATTGAATGTTGTTTAACCTCAGGTTGCTCGGTTACAGTGGTTAAACTGTAAGCGTGCCTTACATGTGGCTAATGACCTTAGATACATTTTCAGGATATTAGCTACCATACAAGGATGGTGGTGACGATGATGGTGATGATGATGATGATGATGATGAGGATGAGGATGATGAAGAGCATGATGAAGCTAGGGTTAGGATAAAGCAGACATGATTAACTCTATTATGTATCTTTCTATGCTAAAAGAAAAACTCCCTAGTTCTTGCCGATGACAAGTATACCCATAACATGATGCAGCAACCACCATGCTTGAAAATATGGTGGTCCTTAGTGATGTGTTGTGTTGGATTTGCCCTAAAAATAAAGCTTTGTATTCCGGACATAAATTTAATTTCTTTACCATTTTTTTTCAGTTTTACTTTAGTGCCTTATTACAAACAGGATGCATGTTGTAGAATATTTGTATTTTGTACAGGCTTCCTTCTTTTTACTCTGCCATTTAGGTTATTATTGTGAAGTACTGTAACTACACAACCTTTGACAGCTTTAAAGTCTGGAACTGTTATAAATTAACAATCGGCCTCATAGTGAATTCCATGAGAGATTTCTTTCCTCTCCGGCAACTGAGTTAGGAAGGACGCTTGTATCTTTGTAGTGACTGGGTGTGTTGATACACCATCCAAAGTTTAATGAATAAATTCACCATGCTCAAAGGCATATTAAATGTCTGCTTTTTTCCTTTTTATCCATCTACCAATAGGTGCCCTTCTTTGCGAGGCATTGGAAAACCTCTCTGGTCTTTGTGGTTGAATATGTGTTTGAAATTCACTGCTCGACTGAGGGACCTTATAGATAATTGTATGTGTGTGGCACAGAGATGAGGTAGTCATTCATAAATCATGTAAAAAAATATTATTGCACACAGTGAGTTCATGCAACTTATTATGTGATTTGATAAGCAACATTTTACTCCTGAACTTTAGGCTTGCCATGACAAAGGGGTTGAATTCTTATTGACTCAAGACATTTACATGTTTTATTTTATATTTAAAACATCTAAAAACAGATTTCCTTCTTGACATTATGGGGTATCGCATGTCGGGCAGTGACACAAAATGTACATTTACAGTGCATTCGGAAAGTATTCAGACCTCTTCCCTTTTTCCGCATTTTGTTACGTTACAGTCATATTCTGAAATGGATTAAATAAAAAAAATCCTCACTGATTTAAACAAAACACCACATCATGGCAAAGTGAAAACAGGTATAGAAATGTTGGCAAATGTATAAAAAAAATAGAAATACCTCATTTACATAAGTATTCAGACCATTTGCGATGAGACTCAAAATTGAGCTAAGGTGCATCCTGTTTTTATTTATTTTATATATTTTTTATTTAACTTTTATTTAACTAGGCAAGTCAGATAATAACAAATTCAAATTTTCAATGACTGCCTACTTGTAAAGCCCCCCCGGACAATCCCTCCCCTAACCCGGACGATGCTGGGCCAATTGTGCGCCGCCCTATAGGCATTTCCATTGATCATCCTTGAGATGTTTCTACAACTTGCTTGGAGTCGACCTGTGATAAATTCAATTGATTGGACATGACATGGACATAAATAAGGTCCCAAAGTTGGCAGTGCATGTCAGAGCAAAAACCAAGCAATGAGGTTGAAGGAATTGTCCGTAGAGCTCCAAGACTGGATTGTGTCGAGGCACAGATATGGGGAATGTTAGCAAAACCTTTCTGCATTGCAGGTCCCCAAGAACACAATGGCCTCCATCGTTCTTAAATGGAAGTTTGGAACCACCAAGAATCTTCCTAGAGCTGGCCACCCAGCCAAACGAGTAATCGGGGGATGGTCACTCTGACAGAGCTCCAGAGTTCCTCTGAGGAGATGGGAGAAGCTTCCAGAAGGACAACCATCTCTGCAGCACTCCACCAATCATGCCTTTATGGTAGAGTGGCCAGACGGAAGCCACTCCTCAGTAAAAGGCAGATGAAAGACCACAAGGAAGTTTTTCAAAAGGTGAAAAAAGGACTCTCAGACCATGAGAAACAAGATTCTCTGGTCTGAAACCACAATTGAACACTTTGGGCTGAATGTTCATGGGTGAACAGGGAGTAAAGGAGGGGCCTAAGCACGCATCCCTGAGGGGCCCCTGTATTGAGGGTCAGCGTGGTCGATGTGTTGTTGCCTACCCTCACCACCTGGGAGTGATCCGTCAGGAGGTCCAGGATCCAGTTGCAGAGGGAGGTGTTCAGTCACAGGTTCCTGAGGTTAGTCAGGAAAAAGAGGACCGAGCACGCCCCCATTCTCATCGACGGGGCTGTATTGGAACAGGTTGAGAGCTTCATGTTCCTTGGTGTCCACATCACCAACAAACTATCATGGTCCAAACACACTAAGACAGTCGTGAAGAGGGCACGACAAAGCCTATTCCCCTCAGTAGACAGAAAAGATTTGGCATGGGGTCCTCAGATCCTCAAAAGGTTCTACAGCTGCACCATCAAGAGCACCTTGACTGGTTGCATCACTGCCTGGTATGGCAACTGCTCGGCCTCCGACCGCAAGGCACTACAGAGGGTAGTGCATACTGCCCAGTACATTACTGTGGCCAAGCTTCCTGCCATCCAGGACCTCTATACCAGGTGGTGTCAGAGGAAGGCTCTAAAAATTGTGAAAGACTCCATGCAGCCACCCTAGTCATAGACTGTTCTCTCTGCTACCGCACGGCAAGCGTTACCGGAGCGCCAAGTCTAGGTCCAAAAGGCTTATTAACAGCTTCTACCCCCAAGCCATAAGACTCCTGAACAGATAATTAAAGGGCTACCTAGAACCCTCTTTTACGCTGCTGCTACTCTCTGTGTATAATCTATGCATATTCACTTTAACTCTACCTACATATACATATTACCTCAATTACCTCGACTCACCGGTGACCCTGCACATTGACTCTATACTGGTACCCCCTGTATATAGACTTGCTTGTTATTTTACTGCTGCTGTTTAATTATTTATTACTTTTATTTTCAATTTTTTTACTTATCTATTTTTTACTTAACACTTAACACAAACGTTGTTGGTTAAGGGCTTGTAAGTAAGCATTTCACTGTAAGGTCGACACCTGTTTTATTCTGCGCATGTGACAAATAACATTTGATCTGATTTTGATTTGATAGTCGTGAACTTGAACGCTTAGCTATACTGTAGTCAATAAAAAGCATTCTCAAATAGGTTTTCCTCTTCTCCAGGTGGGAGAGGGCAGTGTGGCGTGCAATAGAAATTCCACCGGTGGATCTGTTGGGGAGGTATGTGAATTGGAGTGGGTCCAGGGTGTCTGTGATGATAGTGTTGATATGCGCCACGACAATCAAACAGGCAAAACGTCAGTACACATACAACGTGGTGTCGCAATTCAACAGCTCTAACACGAGACATATGTCGCAGGGTCTCCAGACAATCACAGATTACAAAGGGAAAACCAGCCACGTCGCGGACACTGACGTCTTGCTCCCAGACAAGCTAAACACCTGTACCCAAGAAAGCAAAGGTAACTGAACTAAACGACTATCGCCCCGTAGCACTCATTTCTGTCATCATGAAGTGGTTTGAGAAGCTAGATCATATCACCTCTACCTTACCTGACACCCTAGACCCACTTCAATTTGCTTACCGCCCCAATAGATCTGCCTTATCCCACCTGGACAAGAGGAATACCTATGTAAGAATGCTGTTCATTGACTATAGCTCAGCCTTCAACACCATAGTACCCTCCAAGCTCATTATCAAGCTTGGGCCCTAAGTCTGAACCACGCCCTGTGCAACTGGGTCCTGGACTTCCTGTCGGGCTGCCTCCAGGTGGTGAAGGGGAAGCAGCACCTCCACTTCACTGAAGGAGCAAATCGTGTATTTCAGGAAAAAGCATAGGGAGCACGCCCCTATCCACATTGACGGGACTGCAGTGGAGAATGTGGAAAGTTTCAAGTTCCTCGGCGTACACGTCACTGACGATCTGAAATGGTCCCCCAACACAGATAGTGTGGTGACGAAGGCGCAACAGCTAAATATGTGTATGTGACCAATAACATTTGATTTGACATGACAACCCTTTCAATGTGAGATGTGAGTGCTTTGGGGCGATAGTCATTTAGACAGGTTACAGGGACTATGGTGGTCTGCTTGAAACCTGAGGTATTACAGACTGCGTCAGGGAGAGTTTGAAAATGTCAGTGAAGACACTCTCAAGCTCTCCAGCGCATGCTCTGAGTACGAGTTCTGGTAATCTGTCTGGCCCTGCGGCCTTGTGAATGTTAATCTGTTTAAAGATCTTACTCACATCAGCTACAAAGAGCGAGATCACACAGTCGTCCAGAACAGCTGGTGGTCTCATGCATGGTTCAGTGTTGCTTGCCTTGAAGCGAGCATAGAAGTAGTTTAGCTCATCTGGTAGGCTCGCGTCACTGGGCAGCTCACGGATGGGTTTTCCTTTGCAATACATGATAGTTAACAAGCCCTGCCACATCTGACGAGCATAAGAGCCTGCGTGGTAGGATTCGATCTTAGTCCTGTATTGACGTTTTGAATGTTTGATGGCTCGTCTGAGGTCGTAGTGGGATTTCTAATAAGCGTCTGGATAAGTGTCCCACTCCTTGAAAAGGATGTATGTAATCCATGTTTTCTGGTTGGAATATGTATGCACGGTCACTGTGGGGACGACGTCGTCGATGCATTTTCTAATGAAGCCCTTTACTGATGTGGTCAACTCCTCAATGTTATCGGATGAATCAAGGAACATATTCCAGTCTGTGCTAGCGAAGCAGTACTGTAGCTTAGCATCTGCTAAGCGCGTCACTGGTACTTCCTGTTTTAGTTTTTTCTTGTAAGCAGGAATCAGGAGAATAGAGTTATGGTCAGATTTGTCAAATGGAGGACTAGGGAGAGTTTTGTATGTTTGTGTGTGTGGAGTAAAGGTAATCTAGAGTTGTATCCCTTCTAGTTGCCCTGGTGACATGCTAGTAGAAATGAGGTAAGACGTATTTCAGTTTCCCTGCATTAAAATCACCGGCCACTAGGAGCTCCGCCTCTGGATGTACATTTTCTTTTTTGCTAATGGCCTTATACACCTCGTTGAGTGCGGTCTTAGTACGAAAAATATATAAAACTATCTTGGTAAATAGTTAGGTCTGCAGCTTATCATGAGGTATTCTAACTCAGGCAAGCAAAACCTTGAGACTTCCTAAACATCAGAGATTGCGCACCAGAAATACCAACTAGATGTATATTATCCATGTCTTTGTTCAGCCACGACTCTGAGTGATATAGGATTTTGCAGTTCTTCATGTCCCGTTGATAGGATAGTCTCGAACGGAGCGCATCCAGTTTGTTCTCCAGTGATTGTACTTTCACCAATAGAAAGGACGATAGAGGCGGTTTCTTAACTCGACAACGTAGTCTCGTCAAGGAGCCCACTCATTTGCCTCTCTTAAGCCGTCTCTTTCTCTTTCAAATCCCGAGGATTAGGACCTGGTTCAGAATGAGCAGTACGTCCATAGCTGCCGACTTTTTGAAGTAGAAATCTTCACCCAAATCAAGGTTAATGATAAATGTTATACTGTCCAGAAGCTGTTTTCTGTCATAGGAAATGGCGGCGGAAACATTGTAAAAAAATGTAAATGTAAATGTAAAAAAAAAGATCAGCGTAAAAGAAAACATAAAATAGCATAATTGGTCAGCAGCCCGTAAGACATATCCACTTATCCACTGCAGCACCATCTTCTATCTTCCAAGCAAGGGTTATTCTTATGGTTAGGTTTAGGGTTTTGGTTAGGCTCACTGTTGAACAGGGATGTGGACATGAATCTAGGGTTATTGCTATGGCTGGGGTTAGGGTTGACCTGAGATGCACCATATCTGGCCTAGGGCAGTGTCTCCCAGCTGTGGCCCCTGTCATTGCCTCACTACTCACCCTCCTTCCAATAGCCTGCAGGTAGACTGATAAACGACTGTGAGGACAGAGTCTGGTGTGGGCACCTTGTGGCTGCCTGTGTGTGTTCAGGGACCTTGGTGGGCCCTCAGCGATCATTACAAAAGGCCTAAGGGAACTTTAGGATGTCCCCAAATGATCTCCCTTCTCCCCTCTGTGCCCTCCGCTCATCTCTTTATATGCTAATGACTGTGTTTATGAAGCTGTCTAATGTGTAATTTGTAACAGCTTGGCCAATCAATAGTAGGTTATTTGGTTGCCATGGTGTTTCTCAGCAGGAAGTCTCTGGTATTAGGGTGGTTCTAGAGGAGATGGGTTCTAGAGGTGGCAGGTGGATGGAGAGATGGCAGAGGCAGGGTCATTTGGGTTTGTGTCTGTCATGTGTTCTTCTCTTTCCTTCCTCCTATACCATGTGGAGCTACCGGCTGTGCCTCACCAAGCAAAAGTTGTAACCGCCTCAGAGAGGTCACTGCACGCACGTTCACCTTACTCATTTGGAGACAGCCTTCATTTCTAGCAAAGAAAAGTGAGTAAGTAAATAAGTCAATTGTTTTGCCCCACGGTTAGCCAAGATGGTTTCCCATACAAACAAAAATTACATTTCAGTATATTTACCGTTACGTAAATACATTTGCATCATTGCTAAAATGCATGTAATGCCTTAAATGTATTTCAGACATGCATGTAGGTGCCTAGTTAAATAGAGGTTAAATAAGAAAATGAAAAACATTATGTACAGTGACTTTTTCCACATTTTGTTACATTACAGCCCTATTCTAAAATGGATTAAATGAACAATAAAAAAACGCAGCAATCTACACACAATACCCCGCACAAGTGAAAACAGATTTTTGGAAATGTTAGCAGATTTATTACAAAACCCCCCCAGAAATAACTTATTTACATAAGCATTCAGACCCTTTGCTATGAGACTCGAAATTGAGCTCAGGTACATCCTGTTTCCATTGATCGTCCTTGAGATGTTTCTACAACTTGATTGGAGTCCATCCTCTGGTAAACTCAATTGAATAGACATGATTTGGAAAGGCACACAACTGTCTATTAAAGGTCCCACAGTTGACAGTGCATGTCACAGCAAAAACCAAGCCATGAGGTCGAAGGAATTGTGCGTGAGTTCCGAGACAGGATTGTGTCGAGGCACAGATCTGGGGAAGGGTACCCCAAAGACATTTCAGCATTGAAGATCCCGAAGAACACAGTGGCCTCCATCAATCTTAAATGGAAGAAGTGTGGAACCTCCAAGACTCTTCCTAGACCTGGCCAAACTGAGCAAATTGGGGAAATAGCCTTGGTCAGGGAGATGACCAAGAACCCGATGGTCACTCTGACAGAGCTCTAGAGTTCCCCTGTGGAGATGGGAGAACCTTCCAGAAGGACAACCATCTCTGTGGGTCTGAATACTTCCCGAAGGCACTGTACATTTGCATCTTTGATCAAATGCATGTAATGCCTGACAATATATGAAATGCATGGCTATGATATCTAGTCTACAGGGTGGCCAAAGTGGTTCCGAATTCAACTTCTTAAATTACTCTTTACGTATTGATCAATGGAGATAAAACATGTTGGGCCACCAACCAAATCTTTGGTTGGTGATATAATTTAAATTGTGATAGTGAGTAAAAAAAAAGTATAATAATAATGTTATAATGTATGCTATTCATCTGTAGCTATATACAGCAACCCAATTGCTGTGTAACATGTTACAACATGACAACAGTTTACGAATACAGAATACTGTATAAATCTGTACTGTAGTTGTGTGCCTTCGTTTCAAAATTCTCCAGTACACATTCATTTCGGTATAAAGTGTTGAATGTAAAAAAAGAAGAAAAACAACAATCCATGCAAATGCAAATAACACATCCTTCCATAAGACAACTGAGTTAAATAACTAAGACACATTTGAATGAGAATGTGAGAAAAGCAGAATAAAAGAGGGGAATCCTCTTTCCGCCTTTGCTCATGAGAGGCCACAAGTACCCTAATCCCTACCGACCTCTTGAGAGCTAAACCAACTGAACTCACTACTCTTTTTCCACCAAGGCCCGACAATGACGTTACACCTCTTTTCACAGGCCCATCAAATCAGTCATTAACCCTGTAATTACTTGTTGTAAAAACACATTGTCTTTAAGAAAGGGATAAAGGGAAGTGGGAGCAGCAGGGTTGGGGGAAGAGAGAACGGTGGGAGTGGGGAAGGGTGGGTGGGAGCATTCATCTCAATAGAAAGTTTCAGGGTGTAGTGAATTACCTTCATTTGGCCAGAAAGGATATAGGAATTCTCCTTCCGTCTTTCCCCAGGCCTACACTTCCACCGCAAACCTGGGCCTCAATTACATGTATAACGGAGAGAGAGGAGGGGGTGGGGGGAAATTGGGCTGAGAGGGGGGAACAATTGGTCCGGTCCCTATTAACAGATGAAAGGGCTATTCTCTATTTCATCCTCTGGTCCTTGTGGTGTTTTTGAAGCCCTATAGGCCCTGGTCAAAAGTAATGCACTACATAGGGAATAGGGTGCCATTTGGGATACAGAGGGGTGGAAAATGAGGGTGGAAGAGAGACAGTGGGTCTAAGTCCTAGAGGGCCCTTTGGTCTGATAAATTACAAGTAAAGGGGAGGTAATGGGAGATTGATTTTGGTCTAACAGACTTATTCTATAGCTAATATTATTCACCTGCCATTTTTTCTCTTTCGGATTTTCCCTGCGTACTCGATAGGAGGACAAGTATTTTCACATGCTATAATTCAAACATTGTGGAGAACATTGGCTATTTGAGAGTCTCTCTGTCTCTCACAAGGATACAGGGTTCACAATATACTTTTGTTCCAGAGAAACTACTGAAATGTTGGAACCCCCGTTACAACAAAACAATACATTGATGGTCAAATCCAAAATCTCCTTAACCCTAGGGACAAGGCACAGATGTTCCTAAAAATAAGCGAGGTGCTCTGTATACTGTAATGCGTTTGATAGATTTTGTATTCAGAATGTTTGTCGTCTTTACCCCAAACCACAGAATGTAACAGCCGTCTAGGGACCCCACTTAGAATGCTGTGGTGTTCCAGTGGTTCTACAGCCTCATCAATCAATCCTCCTTGCCATGGCTTGCTGTGACGAGTCAGTCCAAACACTGGAAAGTTGGCACCATCATAAAACTATCATAAAAAGCCGCAAACAATTTGCACTTATGAGAAATGAAAGGGAGCAGTAGTTAAATGTTAAACGTCATGGGAATGAAGTGCTCTGTGGGTGATAGATGTAGGAATGAAAGAAAATGAAATGAGCATCATTAAACGAAAATAAAAGCTACACAGGCAGGTACATGCCATACAAAGGAGGCACTTCTTTCTGGCTCGTTCCATAGTGTGTGTGAGTTATTACTCCAGACTGAGTCAAATAAGGTCCTAAACATGTAGGCTTGTTTGAGAGGACCATGACGCATAGACCGAGGGGTCCTCAATTACTCAGTCTCACCTCACCTCGGCCTAAACCTCCCCCCTACCTGGCGCAAACCCAACCACCCCATGCCACTCATGATTTGTAGATGTCAAATTAAGAGCCAATTAGACGCAATGGGCCTTGCAGTGTAACATTTATTACCATCAGGATTTGATTAAGCACCAACAAAATTTTTACTCTGATTGTTCTGTCAGAGGGTATAGCCTAGCTCTGATGGTTGTTCACAGTTTCTACACACAACAGAAACCTTTAGTAATCAGCCAGTGTGACCAACATAAAAAATACTATATTATACTATGGTCTAAATACTGTAGTATTAATATATTTATATACTGTATTATTCACTGTAGTTTCTTTGCAGACTGTAGCATACTGTAGTATTTACAGTTAATTAACTATAGTATAAATACTGTAGTAAGGAAATGTGTAGTACATACTGTAGTAATTAATGTTGTGTTTTTGTGGATTGTAGTATACTGTTGTATAAACTGTAGTGTTTCTGCAGACTGTAATATACAGTACTGTAGTTTTTGCCGTATTGTTTTTGCTGGTGTTACTGTAGCATTTACTATAGTGTTTTTGTTTCACTATCTTTGACATAGAAGGAGGCTTTCTCCTTGAGGAAACCTACTGGAGAAATACTAAAAGAGTACATTTTCCATAACCTGTAGATAGATGTAATTATATAGTATTTACTATAGTTAAAAAAGTGCAGTATTTACTATAGTATTCTATAGTTAGTAATACACATGATGGAGGGATACTACAGTGTGAAGTATAGTATTCTATAGTAAACTGTAGTATTTTTACAGGTGGAGAAGTTTATTTTACAGACACTCTCATCCAGAGCAAGGGTACGTTGACAGATTTTTCACCTAGTCGGCTCAGGGATTCAAACCAGCAACCTTTTGGTTACTGGCCCAATGCTCTTAACCGCTAGGCTACCTGCCACCTACTTTATTGCCTTTTTTAGTTTTGCACAAACTGTTGTGTAGAAATTGTGTAATACGTACTAAAAGTGTGGAAAATGGAGATAAATTATTTGGAGCTTGTGCGTTCCAGCTCGCACAAGCCAAGGCTTGTGCAAGGCTGCCTACTTAAAAGGTGAGTAGTGGCTGATCCTCTGTCAATGTTCAGCTATGTATGGTGTCGCTCATACACATGCACACACACACATGCACACACACATGCACACACACACACGCACACAAATGCTATTTTCCTTAAAATCCGCCCAGATGAGTATTGTTGTAACCATTACAGCTGTTCTTTAAGTGTACTGTGCCCCTGTCTGGCCGGAAATGACAAAAACAAGAAAATTATCTTAATATAAGGCGTTTTACTTTTACTCCAGTATGATAATTGAGTACTTTTAAACTAGATGCTTTGTCTTTTAATCAAGTAGTATTTTACTGGGTATTTTCACTTTTACTTGAGTCATTTTCTATCAAAGTATCTTTACTATTACTAAAGTATGAAAATTAAGTAATTTTTTCACAATTGATTAAATACCAACATTTCTAAACAGTAGTGTGCTGTGCAGTGTGCTTCACGCCTGTACATAATGTTTGCATTATAGTACAGCACATAAGAGCAAATCCAATGGGTTCTAGTTCTACACCTCAGCTGAATCTGGAAAATGAATGGTGTGGCTGTTGAACAAGTTGAGGAGACTAAATTACTTGGCGTTACCTTAGATTGTAAACTGTCATGGTCAAAACATATAGATTAAATGGTTGTAAAGATGGGGAGAGGTCTGGCCGTAATAAAGAGATGCTCTGCTTTTGTGACACCACACTCCAAGTTCTGCAGGCTCTAGTTTTGTCTAATCTTGATTATTGTCCAGTCGTGTGGTCCAGCGCTGCAAGGAAAGACCTAGTTAAGCTGCTGCTGGCCCAGAACAGAGCGGCACGTTTTGCTCTTCATTGTAATCAGAGGGCTGATAAACAACGCCTCTCCCCTATTTGACCTAGATAGTTTGTGTGTATGCATTGATATGTAGGCTACATGTGCCTTTTCAAAAAATTTATGTAGTTCTGTCCTTGAGCTGTTCTTGTCTATTGATGTTCTGTATTATGTCATTCTGTATTATGTTTCATGTTTTGTGTGGACCCCAGGAAGAGTAGCTGCTGCTTTTGCAACAGCTAATGGGCATGCTAATAAAATACCAAATACCAATTTGTAAAGATTAGTGTTAACTGCAGGCTTAACCTTAGTGGAAGGAAGTTTCTAACAAACTTCACCAACGGAGTGGAGCCGAGAGCAGGCTTTGTGGAATCTAGCTCAGACTACATCGATTTGCCCATAGTCAATACTTAAAAAAGAATAATAATTATGAAATGCCCACCTTGTACCTATGTTTGTCCTCCGTCGTTGCGTGGCTTTCTTTGTTTGCTGAAGTCCATCTTTTTTTAATAAACGTTAATCAAATATCACAGCTGACTGTTTTCTTGTTGAGATTCAATTGTACCTGCGCATTTGCACTGAGTTGCCATCTTAGAGCAACAGCAATGAGCAAACAGCCATTGTTTGTGTTTGATTAAGGTTTATAGAAAAGTATGGATTTCAGCAAACAAAGAAAGACACACAACTACGGAGGACAAACACACAGTAAGTACAAGGTGGGTGTTTCACAGCTTTACACTCTGCCTTGACCCACCTGGACAAAACCAACACCTATGTGAGAATGCTGTTCATAGACTTTAGCTCAGCATTCAACGTTCCCTCGAGGCTGGCCACCAAACTTCATGACCTAGGGATAAGCCCCTCTCTCTGTAACTGGACTTTGGACTTTCTAACCAACAGACCCCAGTCTGTCAGGTTACACAACTTCACCTCCTCAACCCTGAACACCGGTGTGCCACAGGGCTGCGTGCTGAGCCCCCTCCTGTACTCCCTCTTCACCTACGACTGCGTTCCTGTACACGGTTCCAACACCATCGTCAAGTTCGCAGACGACACCATGGTGGTAGGGCTGATCAGTGACAATGACAAGTCAGCCTACAGGGAGGAGGTCAAGCACCTGGCTGCAAGGTGCGCTGACAACAACCTGGCCCTCAATGCAAAGAAAACCAAGGAGGTCATTGTGGATTACAGGAAGTCTAAAAGCTGCAGCCATGCCCCTGTCTCAATGATGGCACTGAGGTGGAGCATATGCCCAGTTTCAAATTCCTGGGTGCCTACATCTCCGATGAACTCTCCTGGACCATCAACAACTCAACCCTGGTCAAAAAGGTGCAGTAGCGCCTGTACTTTTTGAGGAGGCTGAAGAAGGCCCACCTGTCTCCCAAGATCCTGGTGAACTTTTACCGCTGCACGGTCGAGAGCATTCTGACTAACTGTGCCACAGTGTGGTTTGGCAGATGCTCCGTGGCCGACCGGAAGGCCCTGCAACAGGTGGTGAAAATCGCCCAGCACATCACTGGTGCCCAGATCCCTGCCATCGTAGACCTCCAGCGCAAGCGGTGTCTGCGTAGGGCACGCAGCATCATCAAGGACCCTTCACATCCATGCCACAAACTGTTTGCCCTCCTTCCATCAGGCAGGCGGTACAGGTCTCTACGTTCCCGCACTAGCAGGCTCAAGAACAGTTTCTTTCCAGCTACTGAAACCCTGCTGAACTCTGTGTCACAGCACTAGCCATATCCACCCGCCCACCGCTTAGAACTGCCTCTCAGGGACCTTGTTGCACTACTCTCTTTGCGCTATACACGGTACTACTGGACTCTAACATTGCTTTGCAAAGTCTGATTAACCTGTTGAGGACAGAGGGCGCTGTTTTCACTTTGGGGGAAAATCGTGCCCAATTTAAACGGCCTCGTACTCAATTCTTGCTCGTACAATATGCATATTATTATTACTATTGGATAGAAAACACTCTCTAGTTTCTAAAACCGTTTGAATTATATCTGTGAGTAAAACAGAACTCCTTTTGCAGCAAACTTCCTGACAGGAAGTGGAAAATCTGAAATCGATGCACTGTTCTAGGGCCTGCCTATTAATGTCCTTGATATTTATTAGAATACATGCACTTCATACGTCTTCCACTAGATGTCGACAAGCAGTGAGAGAAGAAATGGAGTGTGTAACTTGATCTGGGGTCGAATAATAGCTCTCGGCATGACGTGTCACCAGTTTCCTGTTTTCTGGAGAGCGCGTGAAGGGACCTGGATTTGCCTTCTGATAAGCTGTCGTTATGGACGACTAATATCTCCGGCTTTGATTTTATTTGATACATGTGACAATATCATCGTAAAGTATGTTTTTTCAATATAGTTTTATTAGATTATTGAAATTTATTCGGGACGTTAGGAGTGTTGCGTTGTGTGCCTTTGTTCAGGAAGGAGAGCTTAGCGCCACTTTGCTAGCTTTCCGTGCTAATTGACTGGAGAAGAGGACATTCTAAATCCAAACAACGATTGTTCCCGACAAAGGACCCCTTGTACAACATTCTGATGAAAGATCATCAAAAGTAGGACCCATTTTATGATGCTATTTCATATATCTGTCGAACATGTGAAATAGTCGTTTGCGCCCAGAGTTTGGGCACTCTCTCGCTATACCTAAGCTGGATGTCGTAATGAAGTTATTTTTAGAATTCTAACACGGCGATTGCATTAAGAACTAGTGTATCTATCATTTCCTATACAACATGTATTTTCTAGTAACGTTTATGAATAGTTATTTGGTCAGAATAGTTGGAGTGTCATAAAAATATCCGCACATTCTGGGAAAAAGATGCTACGTTAGCACAATGTATAACCACTGATTTCAGCTCTAAATATGCACATTTTCGAACAAAACATAAGTGTATGTATAACCTGATGTTATAGGACTGTCATCTGATGAAGGTTTATGAAGGTTAGTGAAAATTAATATATTTTGCTGGTTTATTCCCTATCGCTAACGTGCCTATTGCTATCGCTAACGTGCCTTGATGAATGAATGCGGTAGTGTGGTAGGCTATTGTAGTAAGCTAATATAATGCTATATTGTGTTTTCGCTGTAAAACACTTAAAAAATCTGAAATATTGGCTGGATTCACAAGATGTTTGTCTTTCATTTGCTGTACACCATCGATTTTTCAGAAATGTTTTATGATGAGTATTTAGATATTTGACGTTGGTGTCTGTAATTACTCTGGCTGCTTCGGTTCTATTTCTGACGGTAGCTGTGATGGTAGCTGCAATGTAAAACTGATTTATACCTCAAATATGCACATTTTTCGAACAAAACATAGATTTATTGTATAACATGTTATAAGACTGTCATCTGATGAAGTTGTTTCTTGGTTAGTTTGGTTGGTTCTTGGTTAGTTAGGTTGGCTTTGTGCATGCTACCTGTGCTGTGAAAAATGTCTGTCCTTTTTTGTATTTGGTGGTGAGCTAACATAAATATATGTGGTGTTTTCGCTGTAAAACATTTTAAAAATCGGACATGTTGACTGGATTCACAAGATGTGTATCTTTCATTTGCTGTATTGGACTTGTTAATGTGTGAAAGTTAAATATTTCTAAAAAATAT
This sequence comes from Salvelinus namaycush, assembly GCF_016432855.1. Lineage (NCBI taxonomy): Eukaryota > Metazoa > Chordata > Actinopteri > Salmoniformes > Salmonidae > Salvelinus > Salvelinus namaycush. The sequence goes on from NC_052341.1 coordinate 15,027,335, forward strand.
CTTTTGAATTTTGCGCTCTGCCTTTTCAGTGGAATGTGGGAGGAGTTCCGCTAGCGGAACGCCAGAGCCAGACAGGTTAACCTCTCTTCGGTAGGGGGCAGTATTTTGAATTTTGATGAATGAGGTCCCCAATGTAAACGGCCTGTTACTCAGGCACAGAAGCTAGGATATACATATGCATGGTAGTATTGGATAGAAATCACTCTAAAGTTTCCAAAACTGTTCAAATAATGTCTGTGAGTATAACAGACGTGATATCGCAGGCGAAAACCTGAGGAAAATCCATCAAAGAAAGTGGGATATTTTTGTTGTGGGTACTTTTCAATTGAATGCCTATACAGTATGTAATGGGATAGGACCCAGATTGCAGTTCCTATGGCTTCCACTAGATGTCAACAGTCTTTAGACATTGTTTCAAGCTTGTTTTCTGAAAAATTATGAAGAATGAGACCTTTCTTTCAGTGGACTGTAGAAAGAAGCAGAGCTGGTTTGCGCTCATGACCGATTGTGCGCCCTTCGTTATTTTTCCTTTCTATTGAAAACGCTATTGTCCGGTTGAAATATTATCGATTATTTAGACAATAGACAACCTGAGAATTAATTATAAACATTGTTTGACATGTTTCGACGAACTTTACCGGTACTATTAGGATGTATTCGTCTGCATGTCGTGACTGCCTTTGAGCCAGTGGATTACTGAACAAAACGCGCCAACAAAACTGAGTTTTTGGGACATAGAGGGACTTTATCGAACAAAACAAACATTTATTGTGTAGCTGGGACTCTTGTGAATGCAACCATATGAAGATCATCAAAGGTAAGTGATTAATTTTATCGCTATTTCTGACTTTTGTAATTCCTTTACTTAGTTGTAAAATGTTTGTATGCTTTTGTAAGCGGGGCGCTGTCCTCAGATAATCGCATGGTATGCTTTCGCCATAAAGCCTTTTTGAAATCTGACACAGCGGCTGGATTAACAAGAAGGTCATCTTTAAGCCGATGTATAACACTTGTATTTTTATGAATGTTTAATTTGACTATTTCTGTATTTTGAATTTGGTGCTCTGCAATTTCACCGGATGTTGGCCAGGTGGGATGCTAGCGGGACACCTGTCGACAACTTCCGGTGAAATTGGAGGGCGCAAAATTCAAATAAATAATCATAAAAATTATGGATATTAAACATCTAGGTACATACAATTATCTTATATCGGTTAAGAGCTTAAATTCTTGTTAATTGAACTGCATTGTCCGATTTACAATAGGCTTTAAAGCGAAAGCATACCATGCGATTGTTTGAGGACGGCGCCCCACATCAACATATTTTTCAACCAGCACAGGCTTCATAAAATCACAAATAGCGATTAAATAATCACTTACTTTTTGAAAATCTTCCTCTGTTTGCAATCCAGTTGCTTTTTCTTTTGATTTTCTCCTACCATATCAATTGTGTTATAGTCTCATGCATTCTTTTAACATTTCAACAAACTTCAATGTGTTTTCTATCCAATGCTACCAATTATATGCATATCCTGGCTTCTGTGCCTGAGTAACAGGCAGTTTACTTTGGACACGTCAGTCAGACAGGAAGTAGAAAAAATAGGGGCCTAGACATTATTCAGTGGTACATGTACATGTCTACCTCGGTAACCTCATTACTGCTATCCCTGCATTTCAGTTGCATGCCTCCTTGCACTTTCAATTTGCATTCATCTCACATTAAGACTTGCCATTTGTACTTGCCATTTGCCTTCATTGCACATTTATACATCCCACTTAATAACATACATTGTACTTAAAACCTGTTGAGGATAGAGGGCGCTATTTTCACTTTGGGGAAAAATCGTGCCCAATTTAAACGGCCTCGTACTCTATTCTTGCTCGTACAATATGCATATTATTATTACTATTGGATAGAAAACACTCTCAAGTTTCTAAAACCGTTTGAATTATATCTGTGAGTAAAACAGAACTCATTTTGCAGCAAACTTCCTGTCAGAAAGTGAAAAATCTGAAATCGAGGCTCTGTTCCAGGGCCTCCCTATCAATTTGCTTGAAATTTATGACTATACATGCACTTCATACGCCTTCCACTAGATGTCAATAGGCAGTGAGAGAAGAAATGGAGTGTATAGCTATATCTATGGTCAAAAGAGAGGTCTTGGAATGACAGGACCCCAATTTCCTTTGTTCAGGAAGACGCGGGAAGGACATCAGCTTTGGCTTCTGAAAAGCTTTCCTTATAGACGGCTAATATCTCCGGCTTTGATTTTATTTGATAAATGTGATAATATCATCGTAAAGTATGTTTTTTCAATATAGTTTTATCAGATTATTGAATTTTTTTCGGGAGTTTTGGCGTGTTCCGTTCTCTGCGTTTGGTGACGATGGACAGCTTCGCGCCACTTGGCAAGTTTTGGTTGCTAATTCGAGAGGGAAAAAGGACATTCTAAAACCAAACAACGATTGTTCTGGACAAAGGACCCCTTGTGCAAGATTCTGATGGAAGCTCAACAAAAGTAGGACCCATTTATGATGTTATTTCATATTTCTGTCGAAAATGTTTACTATTAGTTTCCGCCCAGATTTTGGGCGCTCTCTCGCTATAACGTAAGCTGCATGTCGTACTAAAGTTATTTTTAGAATTCTAACACGGCGGTTGCATTAAGAACTAGTGTATCTATCATTTGCTGTACAACAAGTATTTTTTAGTAACGTTTATGATTAGTTATTTGGTCAGAATAGGTGAGTGTCAGAAATATATCCGGAGATTCTGGAAAATAGTTGCTACATTTTCACAATGTATAACCACGGATTTCAGCTCTAAATATGCACATTTTCGAACAAACCATATATGTATTGTGTAATATGATGTTATAGGACTGTCATCTGATGAAGTAATATAATGCTATATTGTGTTTTCGCTGTAAAACACTTAAAAAATCTGAAATATTGGCTGGATTCACAAGATGTTTGTCTTTCATTTGCTGTACACCATGTATTTTTCATAAATGTTTTATGATGAGTATTTAGGTATTTCACGTTGGTCTCTATAATTACTCTGGCTGCTTCGGTGCTATTTCTGATGGTTGCTGTGATGGTAGCTGCAATGTAAAACTATGATTTATACCTCAAATATGCACATTTTTCGAACAAAACATAGATTTATTGTATAACATGTTATAAGACTGTCATCTGATGAAGTTGTTTCTTGGTTAGTTTGGTTGGTTCTTGGTTAGTTTGGTTGGTTTTGTGCAAGCTACCTGTGCTGTGAAAGAAATGTCTGTGCTTTTTTGTATTTGGTGGTGAGCTAACATAAATATACGTGGTGTTTTCGCTGTAAAACATTTTAAAAATCGGACATGTTGACTGGATTCACAAGATGTTTATCTTTCATTTGCTGTATTGGACTTGTTAATGTGTGAAAGTTAAATATTTCTCAAAAATATTTTTTGAATTTCGCGCTCTGCCTTTTCAGTGGAATGTGGGAGGAGTTCCGCTAGCGGAACCCCGGGGCTAGACAGGTTAATTGTTTTACTTATACATTTTTGCACTCTTTTATTTGCACTTCTGGTCAGATGCTAACTGCATTTTGTTGTGCTGTACTTGTTCAATGACAATAAAGTTGAATCTAATCTAATCTATAAATTATTATTGACCTTGGACAAATCGATGTAGTCAGAGCTAGATTCCACAAAGCCTGGTCTCGACTCCACGCCGTTGGTGAAGTTTATCAAACACACCCTTCACCATGGAGTGGAATTTAGCCCGCTAGCTTAACCCCTACCTGGTCATTAGACATGGACAAACCAGTTGGAGATCACATGGGCTGCAAATAAAAAAAATGATATCCTGTGTACCATGTGTCTGTTGAAATGGTTTTCATTGTGTCCTAAAAAGTTTCAGAATTTGTTTTTAAAAGAGAGAGGAGTGGAGAGGAAGGGAAGATAAAGAGAGAGGAATGGAGAGGAAGGGAAATAGAGAGAGGTGGAGAGGAAGGGAAGATAAAGAGAGAGGAGTGGAAAGGAAGGTAAATCGAGAGTTGTGGAGTGGAAGGGAAGATACAGAGAGGAGTGGAGAGGAAGGGGAATAAAGAGAGGAATGGAAATGAAGGGAAGTAGAGAGGGGTGGAGAGGAAAGGAAGTAGAGAGGTGTGGAGAGTAAGGGGAGAGAAAGAGAGAGGAATGGAGAGGAAGGGAAGGATGAGAAACAGAGAGGAGAGGAAATGAGAAATAAAAAGAGATGTAGAATGATTCAGTGCATCTCCATATCAGAGCACTAGACTTGTTTGCGTCATCAGAGAGCCATCATACATTTAAAACCAGATACTTTTAGACTTTTACTCAATAAGTATTGTATTGGGTGACTTTCACTTTTACTTGAGTCATTTTCTATCAAGGTATCTTTACTTTTATTCAAGTATGACGTTTAAGTACTTTTTCCACCGCTGGTTGAATATCACAATAACAATAAGCAGTGCTGTGGTACAAGCCTGTACATGATGTTTGCATTATAGTACAGCACATAAGAGCAAATGCAATGGGTACAGATTAGTGTTAACTGCAACCCCTACCTGGTCTACATTAGACATGGAGAACCCAGCCTGAACATAGACCATTTATACACTGTGTACCATGTGTCTGTTGAAATGGTTTTTATTGTGTCCTTCAAAGTTGCATAAAAAACTAAGAAAGAGAGAGGGGGAGAGGGAGTGAAGACAAAAATAGACGGGTGGAGAGGACGGGAAGGGAAAGAGAGAGGAGTGGAGAGGAAGAGAGGTTAAAGAGAGAGGGGTGGAGAGGAAGAGATGATAAAGAGAGAGGGGTGGAGAGGAAGAGAGGATAAAGAGAGAGGGGTGGAGAGGAAGAGAGGATAAAGAGAGAGGGGTGGAGAGGAAGAGAGGATAAAGAGAGAGGGGTGGAGAGGAAGAGGTTAAAGAGAGAGGGGTGGAAAGGAAGAGAGGATAAAGAGAGAGGGGTGGAGAGGAAGAGAGGTTAAAGAGAGAGGGGTGGAGAGGAAGAGAGGATAAAGAGAGAGGGGTGGAGAGGAAGAGAGGTTAAAGAGAGAGGGGTGGAGAGGAAGAGAGGATAAAGAGAGAGGGGTGGAGAGGAAGAGAGGTTAAAGAGAGAGGGGTGGAAAGGAAGAGAGGATAAAGAGAGAGGGGTGGAGAGGAAGAGAGGATAACGAGAGAGGGGTGGAGAGGAAGAGATGATAAAGAGAGAGGGGTGGAGAGGAAAAGATGATAAAGAGAGAGGGGTGGAGAGGAAGAGATGATAAAGAGAGAGGGGTGGAGAGGAAGAGATGATAAAGAGAGAGGGGTGGAGAGGAAGAGATGATAAAGAGAGAGGACTGGAGAGGAAGAGAGGATAAAGAGAGACAGTTGGAGAGGAAGGAAAGGGAAAGAGAGGAGGCTTAACCTTTACCTGGTCTACATTAGACATGGAGAAACCAGCTGGAGATAACATGGCCTGAAAATAGACCAATTATACATTATGTACCATGTGACTGTTGAAATGGTTTTCATTGTGTCCTAAAAAAAACTAAGAAAGAGAGAGGAGTGGAGAGAAAGGGAAGGGAAAGAGAGAAGGTTGGTGAGGAAGGGTAGAGAAAGAGAGAGGAATGGAGATGAAGGGAAGATTAAAAGAGAGGGGTGGAGAGGAAAGGAAAGGGAAAGAGGGGATTGGAGAGGAAGGGAAGGGAAGAGAAAGAGGGGGGTGGTGAGGAAGTGAAGTTAAAGAGAGAAGAGTGGAAAGGAAGGAAAGATCAAAAGAGAGGGGTGGAGAAGAAAGGAACGGGAAAGAGAGAGAAGTGGAGTGGAGTGGAAGGGAAGAGAAAGAGAGGGGTGGAGAGGAAAGGAAGTTAAAGAGAGAGGAGTGGAGTGGAAGGGAAGATAAAAAGAGAGGGATGGTGTGGAAGGGAAGATAAAAAGAGAAGAATGGTGTGGAAGGGAAGATAAAAAGAGAGGAATGGTGTGGAAGGGAAGATAAAAAGAGAGGAATGGAGTGGAAGGGAAGATAAAAAGAGAGGAATGGTGTGGAAGGGAAGATAAAAAGAAAGGAATGGTGTGGAAGGGAAGATAAAAAGAGAGGAATGGAGTGGAAGGGAAAATAAAAAGAGAGGAATGGTGTGGAAGGGAAAATAAAAAGAGAGGAATGGTGTGGAAGGGAAAATAAAAAGAGAGGAATGGAGTGGAAGGGAAAATAAAAAGAGAGGAATGGTGTGGAAGGGAAAATAAAAAGAGAGGAATGGTGTGGAAGGGAAAATAAAAAGAGAGGAATGGTGTGGAAGGGAAGATAAAAAGAGAGGAATGGTGTGGAAGGGAAGATAAAAAGAGCGGAATGGAGTAGAAGGGAAGATAAAAAGAGAGGAATGGAGTGGAAGGGAAAATAAAAAGAGAGGAATGGTGTGGAAGGGAAGATACAAAGAGAGGAATAGAGTGGAAGGGAAGATAAAAAGAGAGGAATGGTGTGGAAGGGAAGATAAAAAGAGAGGAATGGTGTGGAAGGGAAGATACAAAGAGAGGAATGGAGTGGAAGGGAAGATAAAAAGAGAGGAATGGTGTGGAAGGGAAGATAAAAAGAGAGGAATAGAGTAGAAGGGAAGTTAAAAGGAGAGGAATGGAAGATAAAAAGAGAGGAATGGAGTGGAAGGGAAGATAAAAAGAGAGGAATAGAGTAGAAGGGAAGTTAAAAGGAGAGGAATGGAGTAGAAGGGAAGATAAAAGGAGAGGAATGGTGTGGAAGGGAAAATAAAAGGAGAGGAGTGGAGGGGAGGGGAAGATAAAAGGAGAGGAGTGGAAGGGAAGATAAAAGGAGAGGAGTGGAAGGGAAAATAAAAGGAGAGGAGTGGAGGGGAAGATAAAAGGAGAGGAGTGGAAGGGAAGATAAAAGGAGAGGAGTGGAAGGGAAAATAAAAGGAGAGGAGTGGAAGGGAAGATAAAAGGAATGGAGTACAAGGGAAGATAAAAGGAGAGGAGTGGAAGGGAAGATAAAAAGAGAGGAATGGAGTAGAAGGGAAGATAAAAGGAGAGGAGTGGAAGGGAAGATAAAAGGAGAGGAGTGGAAGGGAAGATAAAAGGAGAGGAGTGGAAGGGACCCCACTAACAAATCAAGATCAGCCCTTCCCTCACCGATCCACAATCTCATTCTAGGGCTGCTCCCCATTAACCCATTGTATGTAGTATAAACTACATGGAATTGTTTTAAGAAGGTCATACAAGGATCATTAAGACCCCTTGGCCTCACTGCTATTAGCCCATCCAAACGCACTGATTAACAGATTCACTACATGGAACAACACATTTTCCCCAAAATAAAATCTAAAGGAAGCTTGTTCCTTACTTAATGCAAATGTACATTACATAGGCTGGTCATCTAGGTTTGTACCTGTACACTTTCTATCACCACGATGAAAAACAATGCACAATAAAGTAATTATGTACATTGAGACATGAAGTGGTTTATGTTGCTGCATTGATGATGTGGCTCAGCTGGTAGCGCATGGCGCTTGTAAAGCTGGGCTATGGGTTCGATTCCCACTGGGGACCAGTATGAAAAAGTATAAAAATGGATGCACTCACTACTGTAAGTAGTAAAAGGAAAATGAATGAATAGACCATTTCAGTTTTCACAAAGAAATAAATTGCATTTGCTAAGTATTTCAAGAAACTGGAAAACGTATATCAAGCAAGTATTTTTATATCCCACAAGTATTATCAGATTAACTGTTTTGTGCAGATAATTATTAGGCTCAAGTTACAAGTGCTGGTAAACACTCAAATACATGTATTTTTTTTATCACAAAAGTAGTGCACTGGGCCTTTACTGGTCCTGTATTAGCGGACCCCTGGCAAAACAATTGCAGCACTCCCACCCCCAAACTACTTCCTGCGGCTATATGTTTTTCCATGGTAGAAGTGGTCAGAAAGTGCTCAAAGATTACCAATTTTGCATACCCCATCCTACCATGAAACATCCATGCATACCCACGTGTGTGTATGTCTGTGGTGTGTGTACACACGTGTGTGTATGTCTGTGGTGTGTGTACAGACGTGTGTGTATGTCTGTGGTGTGTGTACAGACGTGGGTGTATGTCTGTGGTGTGTGTACACACGTGTGTGTATGTCTGTGGTGTGTGTACACACGTGTGTGTATGTCTGTGGTGTGTGTACAGACGTGTCTGTATGTCTGTGGTGTGTGTACACACGTGTGTGTATGTCTGTGGTGTGTGTACACACGTGTGTGTATGTATGTGGTGTGTGTACACACGTGTGTGTATGTCTGTGGTGTGTGTACACACGTGTGCTTGTGAAATAGGGAGAGAAAGAGGGATTCTACTGTTATTTTTGCACGACACCATCTCCATCATCAAGTTTGCTGACGACATTATGGTTGTAGCCCTGATAACCAAAAACGATGAGTCAGTCTATAGGGAGCAGGTAACTGAACTGGCATTGTGGTGCCAAGACAACAACCTCTCCTTCAACGTCAGCAAAACAAAGCAGTTGATTGTTGACTTCAGGAAGCAAAGGAGGGAAAATGCTCCGATCCACATCAACGGAACTGCAGTAGAGAGTCAGCAGTTTTAAGTTCCTCGGCGTCCACATCCCCGTGGACTTGGCATGGACCAACAACACCAACACTCTTGTCAAGAGGGCGCAACAGCGTCTCTACATCCTAAGGCAGCTGAAGAAATTCGGCATGCCACCCCGGTTCCTCTCCAAAACTACCACTGAACCATCCGTCGACAACTGCAAGGACCTCCAGGGTGGTGGTGAAGACGGCCTAGTAGATCACTGGGACCGTGCTCCCACCAATCCAGGACATCTACTCGAAACGGTACCTGAGGAAGGTCCAGAGTATCATCAAGGACCCCACACACCCCAGCCATGAGCTGTTTAATACTTTACCATGGGGCAGACAGTATTGGAACACGAGGTCTGATACCAACAGGTTCAGACACAGTTTCTATCTACAAGCCATCAGACTGCTGAAAACTTGAACTGGACTGACCACCTGCTCTGATTCTCTGCACCTTAGCAAACATGCACTCACTCATGCACACCCCCACACAGACATATACACACATGCTACATACACATCACAACTGCTGCTACCAGATTGCTAAACACTCCCCAAAACACGTGTAAATATTGGACTATAAATTGTGCCTTCCTGTATTATACTTATGCTAAAAGGTTTATTCTATTCTACTGAGTCATTTATCTGTTGTTCGTATTTTTATATTTTATTATTTCTTATTGTTGTTGCATTGTCCAGAAGGAACCTTCAAGCAAGCATTTCATTGGACGGTGTATACCATGTGTATCAGTGGCGTGCCGTGGGCCTGGGGCCTGGGCCTTCAGTGAGGTATTACACAGTCCCACCCGAATTAATCCACCTCATTATGATGCCATGGCTCTAGAAACTATACATTTAGACAGAAACGCAGTATAACCAGGCGTTGCGTCACCTTGAAATTGACAAATTGACATTTTTGGGTAAACAGTGTTTACCCAAAAACATGACACAATCAATGAGTCTTTTCAATATTTCCCTTCACCTTTTCATTGTGCAGCTCCGTTGCCCTGCGCGCGTGTTCTTTGAGCTGTAGATCCACTCCGGTGTCCCCAAAAGTTTTCAAAAGCACCATTGCTTGTTAGTGCCCAGCCGTACTTTGGTGTCTCGTTGCTGCCTTGGTTAGACAACTCAAGTTTGCAAAGCCAGTGTGGCTCCAAACACCAAATCGATCACTTGCAAATAATAGGCATTCCCAGCAGTACAGTTTGCAGTGCTTCTCGGAGCCAAGGAGCCATTGACAGCGCTCGTAGTTGAAACTTTGAAAGTGGCGAGCGAACGAAGCCCTTTCCCGCCTGTGACAGGCTTTGTGGCGTCGGGCGACCTCTCCTTACAATGTCTAACTTTTCTTGAAAAGTTCATCTTGAGAATGGCGTTATAATTATATCCTCGACCAAATCGATATCTTCTCCTCCTTCCGCCATTGTGGGTTGAAAAAACAGCTTAGTAGTACGCGAATTAATTCGTTTATCAAATTCAGTTTCCTAGATCTCCATAGGACCTGCCTCTCAATATTGGTAATCCAATCAAAAGACGTGCACGCACTACGCCTGCTAGCTGGCTCCTGTGTAACACTGGAGCCAGCCAGCAGGCGTACAATAGCCAACTCTAAAGCTGATTGGTTGACACTATATTTTCATTTCCATTCACTATAAGCGACAAGCGCCCGCACTGTTGATTCTGAAGGCCTGAGGGCAGATTTTAGACCCCTGGCAACACATGATGGCTGAATATGATTGGATAAAAGATCTAACAAAGACCAGCCCTCCAAATCTCAACCTGGGGCTGGAAGCAGTGCAACCAAGAGGAAAGCTATGAAATGAAGAGTATAACTCTTACTCTGGGGAATAATTTAATACATATTTGTGGGAAAATATATTTAAATTTTTTTTATATTCTGATGATGTTTAGGCCAGCAGAGAAGGCCTTGCAGGCCCTGACGGCCCACCACTGATGTGTATCCTGTATATACGACTAATAAAACTTAAAACATGAACATTTTAAAGTGAACTCTCCATTGACTTAAAATCAAAATCAAACCAAATGTTATTAGTCGCATGCTTCGTAAACAACAGGTGTAGACTAACAGTGAAATGCTTACTTACGGGCCCTTCCCAACAATGCAGAGAGAAAAATAAATAAATAATAATTACATGAGGAATAAATACACAATGAGTAACAATAACTTGGCTGTATACACGGGGTACCAGTACCGAGTCGATGTACTGGGGTACGAGGTCATTGAGCTAGATATGTACAAACAGTGCATTCGGAAAGTATTCAGCAGAGGTGGACCAAGTCATTGTTTTACAAGTCACAAGTAAGTCTCAAATCTTAGCACTCAAGTCCCAAGTCAAGTCTCAAGTCAAGACAGGCAAGTCCGAGTCAAGTCTCAAGTCAAGACCAACAAGTCGCAAGTCAAGTCTCAAGTCCTAAACTTTGAGTTTCGAGTCCTTAACAAGTCATGATGTGCTCTTCATCAAATGTAATACCAGTACATATTTTTAACAAGAGTAATAGTTAGCATATTAAATGTATGCAAATCATGAATGCTATGTATTTATTACTTTCCAAATAAACATTATATTTCCATGGAAATACATGGGTAGCTATGAGAAAGACATCAATATGACAACAAAAACAAAATATTGTAGTGCTCTCTCTCTCTCTCTCTAGATATACTCTAGACACCTAAAACAATCCTGCCATAAAGTTACAATCATTTATTAAAAGGTACGTCAAAACAACTGCTAATGAACTTCAAGTAGGCCTACAATTTGAACACTGGCCTGAATGTCTGAGAAAAAAATATAGATCCCAAAACCTGAACATGGAGACTGTGTGTGTGTGTGTGTGTGTGTGTGTGTGTGTGTGTGTGTGTGTGTGTGTGTGTGTGTGTGTGTGTGTGTGTGTGTGTGTGTGTGTGTGTGTGTGTGTGTGTGTGTGTGTGTGTGTGTGTGTGTGTGTGTGTGTGTGTGTAATGCATTAACAGTTTTATTTTGTCTCTTATCTCAGGCCCCTATGATGCATTGCATTTGCAAAAGACCAAATTCGATAAAAGTCTGTCAGTCATTTGTGCACGATGAGGCCGCAGTATGATGCCACCATGGCTGAAGACACGCTCCACTGGAGTACTGGAGGCAGGCACTGCCAAGACCCTGATGGCCACTCGGGACAGTGAAGGAAGAGCCTTCCTGTTCATTGCCCAGAACAAGAGGGCATTCTGCCTCTTACAGTATTCTGCAAACAGCCCTTCTTCTTGTCCAAGACTATGGTCCTCTCGCTCTTCCTCATCAACAAGAGGCACAGCTTGCTCAGTCCCTGCAGCATCTTGCAGAATCAGTTCTGGCAAAACATGTAAAAGCATAGCAGAACCAAAAAGGCTGGTATTAGAGTATTGGTGATGCACTGGGTTAAACTGAAAAAGTATTATTGTTGCAGTCAATTGGATTAAATTAGATAAAGTTACATTAAACTCAATAATATTTACCTTCCACTCTTTGTGCCACCTCCTCCTTGACCAGCACATGGTGCTCCACCCACATCAGAGGAAAAGACGGATCCAAGGCAGCTGCTTTGAGGTAGACTGGATCTGAAAAGGGGGCAGTGATTCCATATTGTGTCCTGGCCGTTTTCACATTGATGAAGATTCCAAGAAATCTTTTGTTCAGGGATGCCTGGAGACTTCTGACCAGGCCGCTCAGGAAATGGACTTGAGGCTTCCGCTGCTCCAGGTGGTGATTCAGGGACAGGACAGAGGGAACAACAGAACTGATTGTGACCATCTTCTCACCCTGCGCCTAATCTGTTGCTTCTCCAAATTGCTTCAGGATGTCCACCAACTCCTTCAACTTATTCCACTCCTGTACTGTGAACAACAACTCCTTGTGCCCAGCCTTTTCTAGAACATGACTGAGCTTTAGATGGTCACATTGGATAACCGCCTTCACTTGTCTCAGTGTTGAGTTCCATCTTGTGTTGACAGCAGCAGGGATGCCTCTTTCCCCAAATTCAGCCTCAAACACCTCTTTGAATGTTGTGCTTGTATGTAGCACTGAGCTGATTTTTGATAACTTTGAAAGAGAAGGAGTCATCACTTTGTTTCTTTCAAGCCGTCTCCCACCACCAGCTGGAGAGTGTGGGCAAAACACTGCAAGCTCTGTTTGTTGGTCTTCCAGGGTTAGGTCATTCCAGAGCTCTGGGTCATCAAGGTGATCTTCGTCATGTATTTCATCTTCTTGTTCAATGGGGAAGCACACCGTGAATGCTTTTCTCATGTTGGCAGCATTGTCACTAATGATATAGTCCAATTTATCTTTAATGATGTACTCATCACATTTGGCCTCAAATTCTCACAGATTCTTTCGGCTGTGTGTGGGCCTTTGAAGCGGTCACAGGCCAAGAAATTGGACATGAGCTGTATCCTCTCTCCATCTTTCTCCATACAGTGCACAGTGACACCAAGGAACCCCCTCATCTTTCGGTCAGACCAAATGTCCACTGTGACTGAAACATGGTCTGTGTTGCTCAACTGAGTTTCAGTTTTGAACGTCTCTCGTAGCGAGGTTCTCTACTTTTGATGTCAATGTTCTGTGACACACTGGGCTGTACTTCCTGTCAACCACTGACAGAAAGTGACCAAATCTCTTGTTTTCCACAATAGACAGAGGCAAGTTGCAATCGATAACCAGGTCGGACAGTAATGCATTGTTGATAGCTTTCTGCTGTGGATGATTCATGCTGTACTGCCCTACACGGGTCTCCATGAACTGTGAGATTGGAGACTGTTGTGGTTCACTTGTGACACTTTTGTTCATCTGGTATTGTTCAAATCTGTAAGAGGTAAGCATATTAAACAGAAAAAAAGGGGGGGGGGGAATAATTGAGTAGCGGCGTAGCACAGCACCGCGATGGGGCGCAATCGGGCGATGTAGGCTTGTACACAATTGCCCAACCTTAACGCACACACATACACACACCCTCTCTGTGTGTTGTTACAGTAGGCTAACATATGTCAATGGTTTTAGGAAGTAACAGTAACAGTAACATCAGGCAGGATTTAGGCTACCAACTGACTAGCCAGTTGTAGCTAAATTCTTGGTGCAATGATCATGTTCCCGCACTGACTGACTGTGTGGAGGCTCAAAGATTTAACGTTATGTTAGCCTACATGCTACACTAGCAAAGTTATATATAGCTGTCGGCTATATTAGCCACGACTTACCATTCTTTGTGCAGCTTCAAATGTCGAAAGTTGTTGCGCCTCCGTCTGTAATTTTCTTCTCGCATTTTTTGAAGTTGCAATCTGTTTATTGTTGACTACAGCTTAGTCTTTATATCCGAAAATAATAATTTTGGTATCATCTTTCCAAGGGCTCCGTCTGAATTCACCCGCCGACGTTCCTCTGCACTGCCACGCACAACTTTTTCTCCGCTGGTTCAATTTGATTGGCTGCTGTCCGATTCAAACTGGAATCCTTAAATGAAGAGTTGATGTGCTGCACACTTTTTTTAATAGCATCATTTTTTATATTTGGGCTTACGTCAAGTCAGTTCGAGATAAAAGGCTCAAGTCTAACTCGAATCCAAGTCATGTGAGTCGAGTCCACACCTCTGGTATCCCTTCATCAATCTACACACAATACCCCATAATGACAAAGCAAAACATTTTTTTTTTTTATGTTTGCAAATTTATACAAAATAAAAAATGGAAAAAAATCCCATTATATAATAATTCAGACCCTTTACTCAGTACTTTGTTGTAGCACCTTTTGCAGCGATTACAGCCTCAAGTATTCTTGGGTATGTTGCTACAAGCTTGTCACACCTGTATTTGGGGAGTTTCTCCCTTTCCTCTCTGCAGATCATTTCAAGCTCTGTCAGGTTGGATGGGGAGTGTTGCTGCACAGCTAATTTCAGGTATCTCCACAGATGTTCGATCGGGTTCAAATCCGGGCCCTGGCTGGGACACTCAAGGACATTCAGAGACTTGTCCCGAAGCCACTCCTGCAATGTCTTGGCTGTGTGCTTAGGGTCGTAGATTTCCTCCAGACGTGACGCTTGGCATTCAGGAAAAAGATTTCAATCTTGGTTTCATCAGACCAGAACATATTGTTTCTCATGGTCTGAGAGTCTTTAGGTGCCTTTTGGCAAACTACAAGCGAGCTGTCATGTGCCTTTTACTGAGGAGAGGCTTCTGTCTGGCCACTCTACCATAAAGGCCTGATTGGTGGAGTGCTGCAGAGATGTTTGTCCTTCTGGAAGGTTCTCCCATCTCCACAGAGGAACTCTGGAGTGACCATCGGGTTCTTGGTCACCTCCCTGACCAAGGCCCTTCTCCCCTGATTGCTCAGTTTGGCTGGGCGGCTAGCTCTGGAATTGTCTTGGTTGTTCCAAACTTCTTCCATTTAAGAATGATGGAGGCCACTGTTCTTGGGGACCTTCAGTGCTGCAGAAATGTTTAGTTACCCTTCCCCAGATCTGTGCCTCAACACAATCCTGCCTCGGAGCGCTATGGACAATTCCTTCAACCACATGGCATGTTTATTGGCTGTGATAAGCACTGTCAACTGTGGGACCTTATATAGACAGGTGTGTGCCTTTCCAAATCATGTCCAGCCAATTGAAATTACCACAGGTGGACTCCAATCAAGTTGTAGAAACATCTCAAGTATGATCAATGGAAACAGGATGCACCTGAGCTCCATTTCGAGTCTCATAGCTGTCATGACTGTCCTGTGAGCATCACCATGGGTCAGAGCAGCTTGGCAATGATTGACAATAACCAGACCTTCTCTCACCCACAGAAAAGGGGAGGAGGGAACTGGGCCAGTTTGACAGTTCACACCCTGTTGTAAATTACAAGAGAAGGGGGGCTTTTTCTCTCCCTTTAGTATCAACCCCAAAAATGTCTTTGTTTCACAGACAGTTTTCCCCCCGAAACTCTAAGACATTCAAAAGTGGATACTGGAACAATATTTCTAGGATAACAATGTGTGGAATATTCAGTGGGAAGCTATAAAAAAACTGATGTCATATGGGTTTTCATTTTGGGATGTCATTAAAAATTGTATGGACGAAATACTGTAACTTGGAAACTATATCTGTCAAGTTTCCATCCAATGTGTTGTGAATATGATATGAAAATGATGAAAGGATTTTGCTATAAACTGTTCATAGTAAGTAGCAACGCCCCGAATTAGGTCAGAGAGTG
This sequence comes from Salvelinus namaycush, assembly GCF_016432855.1. Lineage (NCBI taxonomy): Eukaryota > Metazoa > Chordata > Actinopteri > Salmoniformes > Salmonidae > Salvelinus > Salvelinus namaycush. The sequence continues at coordinate 15,043,124 of NC_052341.1, forward strand.
TGTCAGACTGACGGAACAATCCCCTTTTGACAAGAGTGCATAAAAAGCATTGCCAACAAAATTAACATCAGACCAGGAAACGTGAGTCAGTAGCTACATGTTTGAAATGGATAGAACTTTGAACCTCAACACGAGGTGAAGAAATAAACTCACCTTCCTTTAGACCAGAGAGACGGCGAGCTGATTCAGGCCCACGATGCAGTCCATCGTGGGCCTGAATCCTGAATAGTCAACACAATGTGTAGGCGAGAAGCTCACCTCCCAGACAATCACTGAGACAGCTCATTAGCTGCCTTGAGTCAGATATCGAGGAAAGTGACTCTAACAGGGACCATCCTACTATGCTTCAAACCATCACATCCTACTACGAGTCTCAAATCCCCGTATTCTCCCACTATCATCTCCAATGGGAATTGTTGATACAGCTGGCTGTCTTCCAGAGTGAACAACAGTGTAAGAGACGGGAAAGGGGAGACCCCTTTCAGACAATCAGCGCCATACAGCTTGCCACTGAAAGGCCAACAAAATTCCTAAAGAGGGCTGGTTCCGACCGGACAAAGGCACCCACACGTAAATACATTAATGATTTCTTATTCCAAACGGGCAGCGGTTCGTGTGCAAACTATATGATTAATGTGAGAATAGTTCTGAAATGTATTGGTGATAAATGGCTTTTTCGCTCTCTCTCTCTCCCTCTCCATGTCATGGTGGGGAAAGCCACCATATTGTAAAAGGCTGCTAGGGACCTTTGACTCATGTATTAAGTGTGTATGTTATCCTGTTTTCTCATTTTAGTTAGCTAGTAAATAAATAATTAAACCAATTAGTGTTGCACTGAATCATGAGTAAGGCTGGGGTTTTTGCAGATGCATGAGGTTACGACTTTTCAGAATGATGGTATGACAAGAGGTAATGATTAATAAGATGACTGTTTATTGATGAAATAGATATAAACCTTGTAGAGTTTAATTTGGGAGATGGTAACTCTTTAATCAACCTCTTCTGTGGTGCCCCAAATCCTAATGATTTAATTGTTACACAAGTAATTTAATCAGGTAACAATTAAACATAGTTAGTGGATTAAATAAATAACAGTCATCAGATTAATGAAAGTAAAGACACGACATAACAAAGGGTCTGAATACTTATGTAAATAAGGTATTTCTGTTTTTTATTTTTAATACATTTGCAATTCTGGGGTATTGTGTGTAGATTGCTGATGAAGAAAAGGCTGTAACGTAACAAAATGTTGAAAAAGTCTAGTTGTCTGAATACTTTCCAAAGGCACTGTATAGGTAGGGGTAAAGCGACTAGGCAACAGGATATGTAATAATCAGTAGCAGCAGCATAAGTGTTGAATCAAAAGAGTTAGTGCAAAGAGGGTCAATGCATATTCCGGGTAGCAATTTGGTTAGCTACTTAGTAGTCATATGGCTTGGGGGTAGAAACTGTTCAGGGTTCTGTTGGGTCCAGACTTGGTGCATCGGTACAGCTTGCTGTGCGGTAGCAGAGAGAAAAGTCTGTGACTTGGGTGACTGGAGTCTTTGACAATTTTTAGGGCATTCCTATGACACAACCTGGTATAGAGGTCCTGGATGGCAGAGAGCTTGGCCCCAGTAATGTACTGGGCCGTATGCACACTACTATCTGTAGCACATTGCGGTCGGATGCCAAGCAGTTTCTATACCAAGCCGGTGATGCAGCCAGTCAAGATGCTCTTGATGGTGCAGCTGTATAACTTTTTGAGGATCTGAGGGCCCATCTCCTGAGGTGAAGAGGCGTTGTCGTGCCTTCTTCACGACTGTGTTGGTGTGTGTGGACCATGTTAATTCCTTAGTGATTTGGACACTGAGAAACTTTAAGCTCTCGACCCACTCCACTAGAGCTCCTGTAAATGTGGATGTGGGCGTGTTTGGTTCTTCGTTTTCTGTAGTACACGATCAGCTTCTTTGTCTTGCTGATGCTGAGGGAGAGGTTATTGTCACTGACCTCCTCTCTATAAGCGGTCTCATCATCGTCGGTGATCAGGCCTACCACAGTCGTGTCGTCAGAAAACGTAATGATGGTGTTATAGTCGTGGGCAGCCACGCAGTTATGGGTGAACAGTGAGTATAGGAGGGGACTAAGAATGCACCCCTAAGGGGCCCCTTGTTGAGGGTCAGCATGGCGGATGTGTTGTTGCCTACCTCACGACCTGGGTGCGGCCCATCAGCAAGTCCAGGATCCAGTTTCAGAGGGAGGTGTCCTGCGCTTAGTGATCAAGTGTTTTAGTACTAGTCTGTAATCTCAGGACTTAACCTATGCCTTTTTTTTTTTTTTTTTTTTTTAGCTTGGAGGGCACTATGGTGTAGTATATGAACAACATTCTCACATAGGTGTTCCTCTTATCCAGGTGGGAGATGGCAGTGTGGAGTGCAATGGAGATTGCGTGATCTGTGGATCTGTTGGGGCAATATGTAAATTAGAGTGGGTCCAGTGATGTCTGGGATGATGGTGTTGATGTGAGCCATGACCGGACTTATAAAGCATTTCATGGCTACAGATGTGAGTGCTACAGGGCGATAGTCATTTAGTCAGTTTACCTTGGCGTTCTTGGGCACAGGGACTGTGGTGGTCTCCTTGAAACATGTAGGTATTACAGACTGGGTCAGGGACAGGTTGAAAATGTCAGGGAAGACACCCGCCAGCTGTTCAGCGCATACTCTGAGTACGTGTCCTGGTAATCTATCTGGCCCCCGGCTTTGTAAATGTTTAAAGGTCCTACTCACATCGACTATGAAGAGGGAGATCACACAGTCATCCGGAACTACTGGTGCTCTCATGCATGGTTCAGTGTTGCTTGCCTCGAAGCGAGCATAGAAGAGCTTGAGCATAGAAGGCATTTAGCTCGTCTGGTAGGCTTGTATCACTGGGAAGCTCGCGGATGGGTTTGCCTTTTGCCCTGCCACATCCAACGAGCGTCAGAGCTGGTGTAGTAAGATTCGATCTTAGTCCTCCACTGACGCTTTGCCTGTTTGATTGCTTGTCGGAGGTCGTAGCGGGATGAGTGTACCGGTCCTTGAAAGCGGCAGCTCTAGCCTTTAGGACTGAGTTTGGGAAACCCTGGGTTAACTAACTGTGGCCTTCTAACTACTCTCCTTCTCCCCTCTCCTCCCTCTGCTTTCATTTATTACAGTCCCAGATCAGGATGAACCACCAGAGAGAAGACGAATCAGGACTCAGGACTTCATTCTTTATTATTCTGATTATATCAGTGGTCAGTCTTGTCCTCTTCCTTTCAGGACGTACCCTTGTTTTCAGGCCAGGCCTGGTCTTTTTAAGAAGTTGCCTTCTTATTCTTTCATTCCCTGTGTTGACAGGTTGGAGAGCTGAGTTGCCAATCAAACACCCAACCCTGGACCCTTAATTTTTCCCTCTTGTCCTCTGTTTGTTACCAGAATCCGTCACTCTGAGGACAATGGAACAAAAGGGTGCTGGTCTGTTGAAGGGGTGGCGTTGGGTAGAGGGGTGTGGAGGGATGGATGTACTATAGGGAGCTAATGGTGTAACCCCTCCATTCTCTGCCCTCTCAAAGCCCAGCTGAGGGGTTAATGGTTGGCTGAATACCTGGTCCGGCCCTTTTTCTGAGGCTGCAGTAAAGGTGGAGATGGGGCTCTCTTTGTGGCCATTGTGTCAAAGGGCAGAGACATACAAAGGGAGATTAAAGAAAGCTCTGGGCTTACCTCTATAAGGAGAGACAGGGAATGGTCAGATTTTTCATGTGCACCGGGGTGTGTGTCCTCTAGTAGATCCCACTATCGTAAATATTAATTCTGTAAATGACAATATGTGAACTCAGCATTTACCTAATAGTTTTACGAACAATTAATCATTCCATGTTTAGTTACATGTGGTTAAGAATACTCAATTCCATTCATTTGCATTCCCAATTTAACTCGACATTAACCCATAAGACACTAAGCCCTGTCTAAGGCGGGAGCGGGGGGGGGGGTTCTACAAAGCTATATGGAATTGTTTTAAGAAGGTCATACCAAGGATCATTTAGTTATTTCATTTAGAATTTTAAGACCCCTTGAAGTATAAAAAATATATATTTTAAATAATTATTGGATGAAAAAAATGCTTTGGCCTTACTGCTATTAGCCCATCCAAACGCACTGAATAAGATTCACTACATGGAACAAGATGGTCCCCCCCAAGTTTTTTTTTTAAGTGTCTGTCCTACAGTTGAAGACGGAAGTTTACATACACCTCAGCCAAATACATTTAAACTCAGTTTTTCACAATTCCTGTGTCACGTCCTGACCATAGTTCTTATGTGTTTTGCTTGTTTTAGTGTTGGTCAGGACGTGAGCTGGGTGGGCATTCTATGTTGTGTGTCTAGTTTGTCTGTTTCTGTGTTCGGCCTAATATGGTTCTCAATCAGAGGCAGCTGTCAATCGTTGTCCCTGATTGAGAATCATATATAGGTGGCTTGTTTTGTGTTGGGATTTTGTGGGTGGTTGTTTCCTGTGTCAGTGTTTGTGCCACACGGGACTGTGACGGTTAGTTTGTTTGTTATTTTGTATAGTGTCTTGTCTTCGTGTATATTAAATCATGGAAACTTACCACGCTGCACATTGGTCCTCCGATCCTTTTCGCCTCTCCTCGTCCGAGGAGGAGGAAGAGCTAGATTGCCGTTACAGAACCACCCACCAAACTCGGACCAAGCAGCGTGAGTACGGGCAGCAGCAGCAGCAGCAGCAGCGGCCCACTACACAGGACTCCTGGACATGGGGGGAAATTCTGGAGGGAAAAGGACACTGGGCTCACATTGGAGAATATCGCCGCTCTCGTGAAGAGAGGGAGGCAGCTAAAGCCCAGGAGCGGTGGTATGAGGAGGCAGCACGGAAGCGTGGCTGGAAGCCCGAGAAGAAATCCCAAAAATTTCTTGGGGGGGGGGGGGGGGGGGGGGGCTAAAGGGTAGTGTGGTGAAGGCAGGTAGGAGACCTGCGCCAACTTCCCATGCTTACCGTGGAGAGCGGGAGTACGGGCAGACACCGTGTTGTGCGAAAGAGCGCACGGTGTCTCCTGTACGTGTGCTTAGCCCGGTGCGGTACATTCCAGCTCCACGTATCGGCCGGGCTAGAGTGAGCATTGAGCCAGGTGCCATGAAGCCGGCTCAACGCGTCTGGTCTCCAGTGCGGCTCCTCGGGCCGGCATACATGGCACCAGCCTTACGCATGGTGTCCCCGGTTCGCCAACACAGCCCAGTGCGGGTTATTCCACCACCCCGCACTGGTCGGGCTACGGGGAGCATTCAACCAGGTAAGGTTGGGCAGGCTCGGTGCTCAAGGGAGCCAGTACGCCTGCATGGTCCGGTATATCCGGCGCCACCTTCCCGCCCCAGCCCAGTACCACCAGTGCCTACACCACGCACCAGGCATCCAGTGCGTCTCCAGAGCCCTGTTCCTCCTCCACGCACTCTCCCTGTGGTGCGTGTCTCCAGCCCAGTACCTCCAGTTCCGGCACCACGCACCAGGCCTACTGTGTGCCTCAGCAGGTCAGAGTCGGCCGTCTGCCCAGCGCCGTCTGAGCTGCCAGCCAGTCAGGAGCCGTCTGAGCTGCCTGCCTGCCCAGCGCCGTCTGAGCTGCCTGCCTGCCCAGCGCCGTCTGAGCCATCCGTCTGCCCAGCGCCGTCTGAGCCATCCGTCTGCCCAGCGCCATCTGAGCCATCCGTCTGCCCAGCGCCATCTGAGCCACCCGTCTGTCCCGAGCCGTCAGAGCCGCCCGTCTGTCCCGAGCCGTTAGAGCTGTCCGTCAGTCAGGAGCCGCTAGAGCCGTCCGTCAGTCAGGAGCCGCCAGAGCCGCCAGCCAGTCAGGAGCCGCCAGAGCCGCCAGCCAGTCAGGAGCCGCCAGAGCCGCCAGCCAGTCAGGAGCCGCCAGAGCCGCCAGCCAGTCAGGAGCCGCCAGAGCCGCCAGCCAGTCAGGAGCTGCCAGAGCCGCCAGCCAGTCATGAGCTTCCCTCCAGTCATGAGCTGCCCTCCAGTCATGAGCTGCCCTCCAGTCATGAGCGGCCCTTCAGCCCGGAGCTGCCCCTCAGTCCGGAGCTGCCATTAGTCCGGAGCTGCCCTTCAGTCCAGAGCTGCCTCTCTGTCCGGAGCTGCCCTTCAGTCCGGAGCTGCCCCTCTGTCCTGAGCTACCTCTCTGTCCTGAGCTACCTCTCTGTCTTGAGCTACCTCTCTGTCTTGAGCTACCTCTCTGCCCTGAGCTACCTCTCTGTCCTGAGCTACCTCTCTGTCCTGAGCTGTCTCCTCAATGTAGTGGGGACCTTGGTGAGGATTCCTAGGCCAAGGTCGGGGGCGAGGGTCGCCACTCAAACGACGCTAAGAAGGGGGACAAAGACAATGGTGGAGTGGTGGCCTCGTCCTGCGCCGGAGCCGCCACCGCAGACAGATGCCCACCCAGACCCTCCCCTTGAGTTTTAGGGGTGCGTTCGGAGTCCGCACCTCAGGGGGGGGGGGGGGGGGGGGGTACTGTCACGTCCTGACCATAGTTCTATGTGTTTTGCTTGTTTTAGTGTTGGTCAGGACGTGAGCTGGGTGGGCATTCTATGTTGTGTGTCTAGTTTGTCTGTTTCTGTGTTCGGCCTAATATGGTTCTCAATCAGAGGCAGCTGTCAATCGTTGTCCCTGATTGAGAATCATATATAGGTGGCTTGTTTTGTGTTGGGATTTTGTGGGTGGTTGTTTCCTGTGTCAGTGTTTGTGCCACACGGGACTGTGACGGTTAGTTCAATTGTTATTTTGTATAGTGTCTTGTCTTCGTGTATATTAAATCATGGAAACTTACCACGCTGCACATTGGTCCTCCGATCCTCCGATCCTGTAGACTGCCGTTACATCCTGACATTTATCATAATAACAATTCCCTGTCTTATGTCAGTTAGGATCACCAGTTAATTTTAAGAATGTGAAATGTCAGAATAATATTAGAGAGAATGATTTATTTCAGCTTCAATTTCTTTCATCACATTCCCAGAGAGTCAGAAGTTTACATACGCTCAATTAGTATTTGGTAGCATTGCCTTAAAATGGTTTAACTTGGGTCAAATGTTTCGGGTAGCCTTCCACAAGCTTCCCACAGTTATTTGGGTGAATTTTGGCCCATTCCTCCTGACAGAGCTGGTGTAACTGAGTCAGGTTTGTAGGCCTCCTTGCTCGAACACGCTTTTTCAATTCTGCCCACAAATTTTCTATAGGATTGAGATCAGGGCTTAGTGATGGCCACTCCAATACCATGACTTTGTTTTCCTTAAGCCATTTTGCCACAACTTTGGAAGTATGCTTGTGGTCAATGTCCATTTGGAAGACCCATTTGCGACCAAGCTTTAACTTCCTGACTGATGGCTTGAGATGTTGCTTCAATATATCCACATAATTTTCCATCCTCATGATGCCATCTATTTTGTGAAGTGCACCAGTCCTTCCTGCAGCAGAGCACCCCCACAACATGATGCTGCCACCCCCGTGCTTCACGGTTGGTATGGTGTTCTTCGGCTTGCAAGCATCCCCCTTTTTCCTCCAAACACAACGATGGTCATTATGGCCAAACAGTTCTATTTTTGTTTCATCAGACCAGAGGACATTTCTCCAAAAAGTACGATCGTTGTCCCCATGTGCAGTTGCAAACTGTAGTCTGGCTTTCCTATGGCGGTTTTGGAGCAGTGGCTTCTTCCTTGCTGAGTGGCCTTTCAGGTTATGTCGATATAGGACTCGTTTTACTGTGGATATAGATACTTTTGTACCTGTTTCCTCCAGCATCTTCACAAGGTCCTTTGCTGCTGTTCTGGTTTTGATTTGCACTTTTCTCACCAAAGTACGTTAATCTCTAGGAGACAGAACGCGTCTCCTTCCTGAGCAGTTTGACGGCTGCGTGGTCCCATGGTGTTTATACTTGCGTACTATTGTTTGTACAGATGAACGTGGTACCTTCAGTTGTTTGGAAATTGCTCCCAAGGATTGCTCCCAAGGATGAACCAGACTTATGGAGGTCTACTTATGGAGGTCTTGGCTGATTTATTTAGATTTTCCCATGATGTCAAGCAAAGAGGCACTGAATTTGAAGGTAGGCCTTGAAATACATCCACAGGTACACCTCCGATTGCCTCAAATGATGTCAATTAGCCTATCAGAAGCTTCTATAGCCATGACATCATTTTCTGGAATTTTCCAAGCTGTTTATAGGCACGATCAACTTAGTGTATGTAAACTTCTGACCCACTGGAATTGTGATACAGTGAATTATAAGTTAAATAATCTGTCTGTAAACAATTGTTGGAAATGTACTTGTGTCATGCACAAAGTAGATGTCCTAACCGACTTACCAAAACTATAGTTTGTTAACAAGATATTTGTGGAGTGGTTGAAAAACTAGTTTTAATGACTCCAACCTAAGTGTATGTAAACTTCCGACTTCAACTGTATATCTGAGAGCCCAGCTGAGGGGTTAATGGTGGGTTGATTACCTGGTCTGACCCTTTTTCTGATGCTGCAGTAAAGGTGGAGATGGGGCTCTCTTTGTTGCCATTGTGTCAAAGTGCAGAGACATCGAAGGGAGATAATGAGGAGAGACAGGGAATGTTCATGTTTTTCATGTGCACTGGGGTGTGTGTGTGTCTGTGGGGTGGGTAAGAATATGATTTGACACACTACAATGCTAGGACACGAGGAGAGATGTTGGACATTAACAGTAAATCAAGGTTCTTCATCATTCTCCATAAGTCCTCTAATGGATCCCACCACCGTAGAAATGAATTCTTTAAATTATAATATGTGAACTAAGCATAGTGTAAAGATCTTCATCTGGAGAAAGAGAGGAGGACCAAAGCACAGCGTGGTAAGTGTTCATGATGAAACTTTAATAGAACAAACTGAACACTGAAATACAAAACAATAAATTGAACGAACGAAAACCAAAACAGTTCCGTGTGGAACACACAGACACGGAAGACCACCCACAAAACACAACAGAAAACAGGCTCCCTAAATATGGTTCCCAATCAGAGACAACGACTAACACCTGCCTCTGATTGAGAACCATATCAGGCCAAACGAAAAACCCAACATAGAAACACAAACATAGATAACCCACCCAACTCACGCCCTGACTATACTAAAACAAAGAAATAACAAAAGAACATAGGTCAGAACGTGACACATAGGCAGAATAGTTTTACTAATAATTAATAATTCCATGTTAAATTACATGTGATTAAGAATCCATAATTCCATTCATTTGCATTCCCAATTTAACTCGACATTAATATCACCCTTGGATTACATCGTTTTAATGAAGTAAACACTGGTAGGAATAATTAAAGGGTAATTTTCATGAATCAACTGATAATCATTATTCCCTGTTCTCTCCTACTTTAATTACATTGGTGTAACAAGGCCTCTTGCTGCATTCGTTAATGTAACCGATTATCTTTCCTCAGAGTAATATGGTGATTTTCTCATTTACTGTAAGAACATGAGGTTGAGTGTAGAGTGAGTAGAGCGTGTGTCGTCCCAAATGGTACCCTATTCCCTACGTAGTGCACTACTTTTGTCCAGAGTCCTATGGGCCCTAGTCAAAAGTAGTGCACTGTATAGGAAATAGGATGTAATTTGGGATGCATATTGGCAGTCAGGCAGGAAGGCGCTGGCGCTGCAATCTGCTCCTAATAAGGTGATTACTTTCTTGACTATGTGTTAATAACCCCTGGAATCAATAAAGCGTGGAGGGAAGCTCGTTTCTCTCCCTCCACTCGCTCTAGGGAGAGGGTGGATATGGGAATGGAGAGGGTGGTTATGGGAAGGTGTGAAGCACCACTACACTATGGGAAGATAGTTCTTAGTGGAAATATATTATGCTTAATGGTCTTATAGGATGGTCTAATAATTTTGAGTGTAACAATTACAGCTGTTCTTATGGGCAGGAGTGAGGCACTATTACACTATAGGGAAGAGATAGCACAGTCAGAGTACATTATGCTTAGCACTAATAGTCATATGGGACATTAATTACACTTTATTTGTGGCTCAGTTGGTAGAACATGGCACTTGCAATGCAAGGATTGTGGGTTCAATTACTGGGGCCACCCCTATGTAAAATGTATGAACACCTGACTCTAAGTTGATTTGGATAAAAGCGTCTGTTAAATGGCATAATTTATTTTATCAAATCAGGTTCTCACCATACTGATAGCATGTTGTCACAAAGTGACTTTCATATAAAAGAAGCTTGAGTGTGAATTGCAACTTGTTAAACCAAGTGGGTCTATTGCATTAAATCCTGCTCTTTTTTCCTACGACTCAATTATAATTATCCCCTGTGCTGCTTAGCCAAACTACCTCAACTTTAATACCACACGTGTACAGTACAATGGACAGACATGTCATTCAGTCTAGGGATTCAAAACGCTTTGTTCATTTATCTACCCAGCCTGTCTAGAAACTAAAGTAGCTAAAGCACAAATCAAATTGGCTCTGCAGAGCTGAAGATCATCTCTAGCTAAATCACGTTGAACTTTGAAGTTGTGGAGAGGAGAAATGAGGAGAAGACTGATTAGCTAAAGCTCCCTCAGCATGAGGGAAATTAAAACCCTCTGAGATCTCAGCCAGGGCCATGTGACAGGATATGTGTCCCAAATGGCACCCTATTCGCTATATAGCACACTACTTTTGACCAGAGCCCTATGGGATAAATAGGGAAATGGTGACATTTGGGACACAGGCAGAGTTTAGGGTCAGCATTTAAATAATCTCTCATTTACCTACCTGGAAATTGGACTGCTTTGTGCTCAATTGACGTGAGACAGGCCATTTCATGTCAGTGAGAGTAGAAGGAAGGGATGGATGGACGGTGGGAGGGAGAAATGGAGGTGTACGTTGATTGTAGAAGTTCCTTTCATCTTCAATCCTTATTTCTCTTCTTTCTCTCTTCTCTTCTTTCTTCTGACTCAAGGATGTTGGTGGTGTTTGGCTTCCTTTGGGTCTGTTAGATTTGCATTACAACCTGTTTCTCCTTCTGAAAACAAAGTGGGCAGCCTCGTAGCAAAGAATTCTAAACCAACAACAGAACAGATCAAGAGCGTTTTCAGAGATGCTATTCTTCTTTTCATCTGGGAGTTAAATCATTTTTCTCTTTTGGCTTTTGTTGCTCGTATGGAGCCCCTCTACTTCTCTCTGCCACATCAAACACTCCCCGGTTTGTGGAGAAAGATAACATTTCAGATGTCAAGCAATGACAAAACAACAGGGTTTGTCTGTCTACTGTCTACTTTTCCTTCAAAAACTCACAGTGCTCTCTCTCAACATATCATTTCACAAGGGGAGTACCCCACTGTTTTTGGCTAGCTAACTGGGGCCTACAGGGGAGGTGACTGCGGTCAGCTAACGTAGATGCAGCGAGAAAGGAGAGGTTTACTGAGACTGAAAGAAGCGCACACAGACAGAGACATTAAAAAGGCAGAGAGAAAGGAGAGGTTAAGTGAGATGAAAGAAGCGCACACAGACAGAGACATTAAAAAGGCAGAGAGAAAGGAGAGGTTAAGTGAGACTGAAAGAAGCGCACACAGACAGAGACATTAAAAAGGCAGAGAGAAAGGAGAGGTTTACTGAGACTGAAAGAAGCGCACACAGACAGAGACAATTTAAAGGCAGCGAGAAAGGAGAGGTTTACTGAGACTGAAAGAAGCGCACACAGACAGAGACATTAAAAAGGCAGAGAGAAAGGAGAGGTTAAGTGAGATGAAAGAAGCGCACACAGACAGAGACATTAAAAAGGCAGAGAGAAAGGAGAGGTTAAGTGAGACTGAAAGAAGCGCACACAGACAGAGACATTAAAAAGGCAGAGAGAAAGGAGAGGTTTACTGAGACTGAAAGAAGCGCACACAGACAGAGACAATTTAAAGGCAGAGAGAAAGGAGAGGTTTACTGAGACTGAAAGAAGTGCACACAGACAGAGACATTAAAAAGGCAGAGAGAAAGAGAAAGAAATAGAAATGGACATGGGTGGAATATCGAAATATCTCCACACCTCCTTCCCTTCTCCCTTCCTCCCCTTCTCCTCTCTACCAAAGCTGTGGTGGTTATCTATCTGTTGAATGTTTGTTCCTCGTGTGTTTGAGGGGATTTGAGGGGACAGATTAACTAATCCCAATTTTGAACATGAATCAGAGTCCAGAGGCTTCCTGGATCCAGAAAGTCTTTCTTATGATAATGGTCCAATCGGAGCGGAGAAGCGGTCTGCTGATGAAAATGCCACTGAGCTTATCACAGTGGGACAGCTTGGTGCTGCGGTGGGGTGTGTGTGCATGTGTGTGTGTGAGAGGGAGACACAGAGACACAGAGAGACAGAGAGAGAGATAGATAGAGAGAGAGAGACACAGAGAGAGTCTCTTGGGTGTTAGATTGAACAGGTGCTCGTGGGTGGGAGGTACAAGGGGTCTGCACTCCATGAGTTGCATGTGACCAATACCTACTCTGGGCAGAGCTGTGTGTGCGTCACTCTTTGTCCATGCTGATTATAATAAGGATTTGATACCGAATGAATGGGTCAACAGCATGGTGGACAAGGTGGAAAGTAGTTCGCTATATACAGAATAGGGTGCCATTGAGAACACATCCTCTTTCAGTACTGTGAAGGCATTAGGCCAGATTAGGGGGGAGGCAGGGGGCACTATCTGTCAGCCTGCAAGTTTGTCTGTCTGTCTGCTAATGTGCCAGTACCAGTGGAGAGACAGTGGCTGCAGGCCCACTGGACACACAGCTGTTACTGCTGCTGCTCTCTATGTAGGCTCACAGGCTCCATCCAACTGTAGATGGCATGTTTATAAAATGTGTGTGTGTGTGTCTTTGTGTGCATCTATATTTACTCTTGTCTGTGAGTGTGTGATGGGGTGTGTCATCTTCTCTTACTTTCCACCCTCCGCTCCTGAGCAACAGGGGATATTCCTTCCGAATGTGGCCATCCGAGCTGCTATCCCTCCTGTAGTTGCTAACCTTTCCCAGCCCTGCCTGGCTGCCTCCATGTGCCCAGGGCTCAGTCCTAATATGAGGACATTATGAGGAGTGAGGTCTGAGCAGGGACTGAATGGAGATAAGAGCAGACTGCAGAGCTGCCAAAACACTCGTCAGACCCCAGGAATAACCACATTAAACTAGTGCTAGTCCCCAGTCTCTATATCTGTCTCCCCTCCCTCTCTCTCTCTACCTCCAGTGCTTCTCCCTTTTCTTTCACTCTCTCAATCTCCATCGCTCTCCTCCCTTCACTCTCTGCCTCTTCCCCATTATCTCTCTCCCGCCTTCTCTCTCCCTCTCTCATCTTTCCAGGGATGTCAGGCAGGCAGTGTCCAGGCCTCGTGGCACTGGCAGAGGGTAAAGAAAGTGGGACAGCCAAGGCCCTCGAGTCTGATTATGTGCCCCCCAGATATCAATCCCCCCCTCATCGCATTGGAATGGCATGTGGACTGTACCAGTACAGCAGAGCAGGAATCCATGCATGCGCTCACTTCTATATGTGTGTGTGGAAGTGTGTGTGTGTGTGTGTGTTTGTGTGTGTCAATGCAACATGGCCTCCATACTTAAAGATGAGAGCATGCATTATATTTACGACCCTGGGGTTGGTTTACATGGTGTGTGATATATTATTGTGTCATAATAACACACCGCGTTATTAACAGTTGGACTTGCCCTTTGCAAGGAGAACATTAAAGACAAAAGGTTGCTAGGGTAAATGGTTGTTGGTATTAGAATGTCAACTATTGCACTTCTGTAGCTAAAGGTCAAGACATGCGATTTAAGCCCTCCTAACTCTAACGGAGAATATGATGATTCATTTGTGTAGGAATGGACATGGACAAAGCTGGTTCTCTTTATCTAAAGGAAAAGTTCTGTTACCAAGTATTTCTGCGGTGAATGGACACTTTAGAGTAGAGCTCTGAGCTCATTTCAACTACATATAGCACTCTTTTTATTCTCCCCCTCTTGAATTCTCTGCCTCTCAATGTTCTCCTCAGAGCGTTTCAGAACTTTAAATCCCCTTCTTCCTTTAACAAACAGAAAAGAGAGAGAGAACGAGAGAGAGTGGAAAAGAGAGCGAGAGAGTGAAAGCGAGAATGCACTTTTGATGACTTTCATTTGTCCTGTCAGAGTTCGTTTGCATAGGCTAGGTTTTACACCACTAATAATAGCTATCACAGTGGGGATAATTCTTCTGGAGAAACTATAAAGTGGATTGAGGGAGAGCCACACATGGTGCTGAACTTCTTTGAACAGTCTCCCCCGTCTTACTGCTGTTATCAGCAGAACTCACAAAGCTGGGGCTCAACACTTTTGAGTAAAGGAGTCTTTACCCACACATGCACATAGTAGTATGCACACTTTGTGTGTGTGTCTGTCTGTATGTGTGTGTATGTCTGTCTCTCTCTCTCTGTGTGTGTGTGTGTGTGTGTGTGTGTGTGTGTGTGTGTGTGTCCACATGACTCAGACAGTTGGCTATGATTAGGATCAAGCCCAGATGAAAAGGGAAGTGCTGTTTCAATGCTTCATGATTAGTCTGATAGATACATGGATGCCAGCCAGTGCTGTTGTTGGCACAGAAGACAGGTGTTTCACTGTCAGGACCGGTTTAATGGAACAGTGTGTGTGTGTGTGTGTGTGTGTGTGTGTGTGTGTGTGTGTGTGTGTGTGTGTGTGTGTGTGTGTGTGTGTGTGTGTGTGTGTGTGTGTGTGTGTGTGTGTGTGTGTGTACATGCGTGCGTCGTGTTGAGAGAAAGGATGCAGGTCTACAGTGTTTATTCGTCACACCCTGCCATGGCTGTCCCCTGAAGTTGGAGCACTCATTAATCACACTGCCTCAGTTTCCACACACACACACAAACTAACTAACAAACAAGTGTATGTTTGTACCTGTGGCAGCATGCCAGAAGGACTGCCCATACGTGACAGAAGACCAGCCACTCAGGCCAGCCGCAGTCCCTGTCCCCTCCTACAACACATGTGACACCTGCCACAACGGGTCTGTCGATCAGTCAGAGTTACTGAAACCAATCCTCTTACACACCAGGCTCCAGTCACCCAAAACCCACCACTCCTCTGCCCTTACAGTCCCCTCAGTCATCCAAAACCTTCCACTCATAACCACCCTTACACCCACTGCCAGTCACCCAAAACCCCCACACTTCCCACTTTCAACCCCCCTCAGTCACCCAGACCAGGAACTACAGTCAATCCGACAGGACACCTGGAGCTCTGAGCTCACTGAGTCCTTAGAGAAAACCACCATTAAAACCTTGAACACCATAGCTGCTCTCCATCTCCGCCCCTCAGGCTCCCCTCGCACACTGGAAGGGCCTTCTGATCACACACACACACAAACACACACACACACACCACCCTCCGCCCCACCTCACCCTGACAACTCAGGGCGTCAACGCCTTGGGATAATCCTCATCAATCATCAATTACCTCACATCTTGATTTGTCAAGTCAAACATAAACATTTGTACACTTTTGCTTCGTTGCACTCGCCCCCTCAAGCCCCCTTTTCTTTTCCGCTTTCATTACGGACCTATCTCTGCGGTGCTGCCCCATTTTATCACAGTACAGATGAACGGATCAGAGAGAGAGAGAGATAGAGAAAGTAAGAGTGAGAGCGAGAAAGAAACTTCTCAGCAGTGTGCAGTGTGGTCAAGGCCGCAAGCAGGTGTGAAAACAAGCAGGGTTTGGAGGGAGTGAGGGAGGAAGAGACGGGAAAGGATGGAGGGAGGGGTAGCGTGTCCCTGTGTTCCTGTTCAGGCTATGGGGCCCAGGATGTGACTCCTCCATGCTGGAGGAGCCCATTAATCATTCCCATCCACAGACAGTCCCCCCCCCCCACACACACACAAACATGAGCATACACACACACGCCCGCACGTGCATAAAAGCATGCATGCACACACACGTATGTCCACACACACACACGTTGCCCTGAATCAATCCCAACACGCTTCACAATCACACCCATCTACCCACTCACCCATCATCTATCCATCCACATCCTGTGATAAGGCTTGCCAGTTTCTGACAAGCAGCAATCAAAGTAGCTTCTTCTGTTATTTTTTCTGCTGGCTGTCTAGCCAGATCGGGAGTGGCCAAAACAACAAATTACACAGGCAAAACAAACAGTAGAAAATGCTAAATAAACTGTGAAATCTAATGGCGAGACAGAATGGAGGAATCTCAGAAGAAACAAACCTGATTTGTGTGCAAACACATTGTTCCATGATGGAGAACCCTATTCACCTCAATGGTGAATAGAGAGAGAGGGGAGAGAGAGAGGAGAGCGGAAACTCAGTGATAACCTGACAGTGGTGTGTATGAGCTGAGGAGGCTTTTGCTTTTGGATCTGAGGTTTCTGTAGGATGATCCAGGCTGGTCCTTAGGTAGCAAAATGCGCAGCGCATAGAATTGAAAAGGTATTGTCGGATATACGGTGCCTTCGGAAAGCATTCAGACCCCTTGACTTTTTCTACATTTTGTTACGTTACAGCCTTATTCCAAAATTGTTTCAATTGTTTTTTATTCTCATAAATCTACACACAATACCTCATAATGACAAAGCAAAAACAGGGTTTTAGAAATATTTCCTAATTTATAAAACAAATAATAATGGAATATCAAATTTACATAAGTATTCAGACCCTTTACTCAGTACTTTGTTGAAGCACCTTTGACAGCGATTACAGCATCGTGTTTTCTTGGGTATGACGCTACAAGTTTGACACACCTGAATGCAGGGGGTTTCTCCATTCTTCTCTGCAGATCCTCTAAGCTCTGTAAAGTTGTATGGGGACCGTTGCTGCACAGCTATTTTCAGGCCTCTCCAGAGATGTTCGATTGGGTTCAAGTCCAGGCTCTGGCTGGGCCACTCAAGGACATTCAAAAACCCGAAGCCAAGCCTGAATTGTCTTGGATGCGTACTTAGGGTCGTTGTCCTGTCGGAAGGTGAACCTTCGCCCCAGACTGAGGTCCTGAGCGCTCTGGAGCAGGTTTTCATCAAGGATCTCTCTGTACTTTGCTCCGTACATCTTTCCCTCGATCCTGACTAGTCTCCGAGTCCCTGCTGCTGAAAAACATCCCCACAGCATGATGCTGCCACCACCATGCTTCACCGTAGGGATGGTATTGGCCAGGTGATGAGCGGTGCCTGGTTTCCTCCAGATGTGACACTTGGCATTCAGGCCAAAGAGTTCAATCTCGGTTTCATCAGACCAGAGCTTGTATCTGGCCACACTACCATAAAGGCCTGATTGGTGGAGTGCTGCAGAGATTTGTCCTTATGGAAGGTTGTGGAAGGTGAAGTTGATTGAGAGAATGCCAAGAGTGTGCAAAGCTGTCATCAAGGCAAAGGGTGGCTACATTCAAGAATCTCAAATGTAATATATATTTTGATTTGTTTAATTAGCGCTAGGGGTCAGATTATTATAAAAAAATAATAATAACGTGCCCAACGTAAACTGACATTTTCTCTGGCCCAGATTGTAGAATATGCATATAATTTACAGATTAGGATAGAAAACACTCCAAAGTTTCCAAAACTGTCAAAATATTGTCTGTGAGTATAACAATACTTATTCTGCAAGCGAAAACCTGAGAAAATGTAACCCGGAAGTGATATTTAAAAAAAAGAATCTGTGTTCCCTGGCCCGTCTAACCTCCATTTAAAGGGGTATCAACCAGATTCCTTTTCCAATGGCTTCCTCGGGCTGTGACCAGGCTTTAGACATAGTTTCAGGCTATTATTTTGAAAAATGAGCGACATTTTTCAAAAGTAGTCAGGTGTCCTCTGAATATTTCCTGCGCGCGACAGAGGGGCTCCCCATTTTCCGTTTCTCTCTTAAAGAATAGGTTATGGTCCGTTTGAAATATTATCGATTATGTTTGTTAAAAACAACCTGAGGATTGATTATAAAAAACATTTGACATGTTTCTACGACCATTACGGATACCTTTTGGAATTTGTCGAACGGAACACGGCTTTGGTTTTCTCAACATAATGCGCAACCCAAATGGCGTTTTTTTGTGATAAAAGTAATATTGATCGAACAAAAAGAACATTTGTTGTGTAACTGGGAGTCTCGTGAGTGGAAACATCCGAAGATTATCAAAGGTAAGCGATTAATTTTATTGCTTTTCTGACTTTCGTGACCAAGCTAACCAAGCTAATATAAGGCTAGCTGTTGTAGCATTGAAAGCTACACTCACAAAAGCTCGGATTTCTTTCACTGTAAAATATGTTTTCAAAATCTGACACGATAGGTGGATTAACAACAAGCTAAGCTGTGTTTTGGTATATTTCACTTGTGATTGCATGATTATAAATATTTTTTGTAATATTTATGCATTTGGCGCCCTGCAATTCTAGCGGTTGTTTAGGAAAGTGATCCCGTAAAAGGGATCCGTAGCGTTAACACAATTTTTTGGTTACTACATGACTCCATATGTGTTATTTCGTAGTTTTGATGTCTACACTATTATTCTACAATGTAGAAAATAGTAAAAATAAAGAAAAACCCTTAAATGAGAACGTGTGTCCAAACTTTTCACTGGTACCGTATATATATATATATATATACACTACCATTCAAAAGTTTTTTGAGAGAAAATATATATTTTTGTTTATTAAAATAACATAAAATTGATCAGAAATACAGTGTAGACATTGTTAATGTTGTAAATGACTATTGTAGCTAGAAATGGCAGATTTTTTTGATGGAATATCGATGTAGGGGTACAGAGGCCCATTATCAGCAATCATCACTTCTGTGTTCCAATGGCACGTTGTGTTAGCTAATCCAAGTTTATACTTTTAAAAGGCTAATTGATCATTACAGACCAGCGCAAACTGTCTCTAACCAGAATAGAAAGAGGAGTAGGAGGCCCCGGTGCACAACTGAGCAAGCGGATAAGTACATTAGAGTGTCAAGTTTGAGAAACAGACGCCTCACAAGTCCTCAACTGGCAGCTTCATTAAATAGTACCCATAAAACACAAGCCTCAACGTCAAGAGTGAAGAGGTGACTCCGGGATGCTGGCCTTCCTGGCAGAGTTGCAAAGACAATGCCATATATCAGACTGGTCAAAAAAAATAAAAGATTAAGATGGGCAAAAGAACACAGACACTGGACAGAGGAACTCTGCCTAGAAGGCCAGCATCCCGGAGTCGCCTCTTCACTGTTGATTTTGAGACTGGTGTTTTGCAGGTACTATTTAATGAAGCTGCCAGTTGAGGACTTGTTAGGCGTCTGTTTCTCAAACTAGACACTCTAATGTACTTGTCCTCTTTCTCAGTTGTGCACTGGGGCCTGCCACTCCTCTTTCTATTCTGGTTAGAGACAGTTAGCGCTGTTCTGCGAAGGGAGTAGTACACAGCGTTGTACGAGATCTTCAGTTTCTTGTCAATTTCTCGCATGGAATAGTCTTCATTTCTCAGAACAAGAATAGACTGACGAGTTTCAGAAGAAAGTGCTTGTTTCTGGCCATTTTCAGCCTGTAATCGAACCCACAAATGCTGATGCTCCAGATACTCAACTAGTCTAAAGAAGGCCAGTTTAATTGATTCTTTAATCAGTACAACAGTTTTCAGCTGTGCTAACATAATTTCAAAAGGGTTATCTTATGATCAATTAGCCTTTTTAAATGATAAACTTGGATTAGCTAACACAATGTGCCATTAAAACACAGGAGTGATGGTTGTTGATATTGGACCTCTGTACGCCCATGTAGATATTCCATTAAAAAAATCTGCCACTTCCAGCTACAATAGTCATTTACAACAATAACAATGTCTACTCTGTATTTTTGAAAAATTTTATGTTATTTTAATGGATATTACAGATATTACAAATATTACATTTCTAAGCGACCCCAAACTTTTGAATGGTAATGGTAAGTCCAAATAAATAAAATGCATCAAAATATTGCTATGATATATACACTGCTCAAAAAAATAAAGGGAACACTAAAATAAAACATCCTAGATCTGAATGAATGAAATATTCTTATTAAATACTTTTTTCTTTACATAGTTGAATGTGCTGACAACAAAATCACACAAAAATGATCAATGGAAATCAAATTTATCAACTCATGGAGGTCTGGATTTGGAGTCACACTCAAAATTAAAGTGGAAACCCACACTACAGGCTGATCCAACTTTGATGTAATGTCCTTAAAACAAGTCAAAATGAGGCTCAGTAGTGTGTGTGGCCTCCACGTGCCTGTATGACCTCCCTACAACGCCTGGGCATGCTCCTGGTGAGGTGGCGGATGGTCTCCTGAGGGATCTCCTCCCAGACCTGGACTAAAGCATCCGCCAACTCCTGGACAGTCTGTGGTGCAACGTGGCGTTGGTGGATGGAGCGAGACATGATGTCCCAGATGTGCTCAATTGGATTCAGGTCTGGGGAACGGGCGGGCCAGTCCATAGCATCAATGCCTTCCTCTTGCAAGAACTGCTGACACACTCCAGCCACATGAGGTTTAGCATTGTCTTGCATTAGGAGGAACCCAGGGCCAACCGCACCAGCATATGGTCTCACAAGGGGTCTGAGGATCTCATCTCGGTACCTAATGGCAGTCAGGCTACCTCTGGCGAGCACATGGAGGGCTGTGCGGCCCCCCAAAGAAATGCCACCCCACACCATGACTGACCCACCGCCAAACCGGTCATGCTGGAGGATGTTGCAGGCAGCAGAACGTTCTCCACGGCGTCTCCAGACTCTGTCACGTCTGTCACATGTGCTCATGTGCTCAGTGTGAACCTGCTTTCATCTGTGAAGAGCACAGGGCGCCAGTGGCGAATTTGCCAATCTTGGTGTTCTCTGGCAAATGCCAAACGTCTTGCACGGTGTTGGGCTGTAAGCACTACTCCCACCTATGGACGTCGGGCCCTAATATCACCCTCTTGGAGTCTGTTTCTGACCATTTGAGCAGACACATGCACATTTGTGGCCTGCTGGAGGTCATTTTGCAGGGTTCTGGCAGTGCTCCACCTGCTCCTCCTTGCACAAAGGCGGAGGTAGCGGTCCTGCTGCTGGGTTGTTGCCCTCCTACGGCCTCCTCCACGTCTCCTGATGTACTGGCCTGTCTCCTGGTAGCGCCTCCATGCTCTGGACACTACGCTGACAGACACAGCAAACCTTCTTGCCACAGCTCGCATTGATGTGCCATCCTGGATGAGCTGCACTACCTGAGCCACTTGTGTGGGTTGTAGACTCCGTCTCATGCTACCACTAGAGTGAAAGCACCGCCAGCATTCAAGTGTGACCAAAACATCAGCCAGGAAGCATAGGAACTGAGAAGTGGTCTGTGGTCACCACCTGCAGAACCACTCCTTTATTGGGGGTGTCTTGCTAATTGCCTATAATTTCCACCTTTTGTCTATTCCATTTGCACAACAGCATGTGAAATTTATTGTCAATCAGTGTTGCTTCCTAAGTGGACAGTTTGATTTCACAGAAGTGTGATTGACTTGGAGTTACATTGTGTTGTTTAAGTGTTCCCTTTATTTTTTTGAGCAGTGTATATATATATATACAGTATATACATAAATAATAGTAATAATATACAGTTGAAGTCGGAAGTTTACATACACCTTAGCCAAATACATTTAAACTAAGTTTTTCACAATTTCTGACATTTAATCCTAGTAAAAATTCCCTGTCTTAGGTCAGTTAGGATCACCACTTTATTTTAACAATGTGAAATGTCAGAATAATAGTGGAGAGAACAATTTCGTTCAGGTTTTCTTTTTTTAATCACATTCCCAGTGGGCCAGAAGTTTACATACACTCAATTAGTATTTGATAGCATTGCCTTAAAATTGTTTAACTTAGGTCAAACATTTCGGGTAGCCTTCCACAAGCTTCCCACAATAATAAGAATTTTGGCCCATTCCTCCTGACAGAGCTGGTGTATCTGAGTCAGGTTTGTAGGCCTCCTTGCTCGCACACGCTTTTTCAGTTCTGCCCACAAATGTTCTATGGGATTGAGGTCATGGCTTTGTGATGGCCACTCCAGTACCTTGACTTTGTTGTCCTTAACTTCTTATGGCTGCAGCCCGACACCGGTACACTTATGACAACATCCAGCTCAAGTGCAGGGCGCGAAATTCAAAAGATATTTTTTTTAAATATTTAACTTTCACACATTAACAAGTCCAAGACACCAGATGAAAGGTACACATCTTGTGAATCAAGCCAACATGTCCGATTTTTAAAATGTTTTACAGGGAAGACACAATATGTAAATCTATTAGCTAACCACGTTAGCAAAAGACACCACTATTCTTACTCCATCAGTTTTTACTCCATCAGTAGCTCTCACAAATTCGACCAAATAAAGATATAAATAGCCACTAACCAAGAAACAACTTCATCAGATGACAGTCTGATAACATATTTATTGTATAGCATATGTTTTGTTCGAAAAATTTGCATATTTCAGGTATAAATCATAGTTTACATTTCAGCTACAATCAGAAATTGCACCGAAAGCAGCCATAATATTTACAGACACCAACGTCAAATACCTAATTACTCATCATAAAACATTTCTGAAAAATACATAGTGTACAGCAATTGAAAGACAGGCATCTTGTGATTCCAGACAATATTTCCGATTTATTAAATGTTTTACAGCAAAAACAAAATGTAGCGCTCCATTAGCGTAGCCACAATAGCCAGAAACACTTGGGCGCCCACGACCAGTTCACATGCACGACAGATATTAGAAATAGCATCATAAAATGTTTCTTACTTTTGGTGATCTTCCGTCAGAATGTTGGACAAGGTGTCCTTTGTCCAGAATAGTCGTTGTTTTGATCTGGAACGGCAAATATCCCTCTTCATTTAGCATGGGCACTTGCCAAGTGGCACGGATCACTCCAATGTCAACAAAGTCAGAGAACGGAACACGGCAAAACTCCCGAAAAAATTTCAATAATCTGATTAAACTATATTGAAAAAACATACGTTACGATGATATGGTCACATGTATCAAATAAAATCTAAGACGGAGATGTTAGTCGTCCATAACGGGAGCAAAACAGAACGCATATCCATGTCCTCTTTCGCGCGCTCCAGAAACAGGAAGTGGACGGTCACGTCAAAGAAATAGCTTTTATTCCACCTCAGACCAAGATAAACACAAAATTTCTTCTCTCACAGCCTCTTGACACCCAGAGGAAGGCGTATGAAGTGTACGTAGACTCTTACGTATCATGACCATGTATAGGCAGGAAGTTGAACAGAGCATATATTTCTGACATTCCACTTCCTGGTCAGGAAAAGTGCTGCAGAATGAGTTCTGTTTCACTCAGAGAAATAATTCAAACGGTTTTAGAAACTAGAGAGTGTTTTCTATCCAATAGTAATAATAATATGCATATTGTACGAGCAAGAATTGAGTACGAGGCCGTTTGAAATGGGCACTATTTAACTGGCTACTCAATACTGCCCCTTGCAGCCATAACAGGTTAAGCCATTTTGCCACAACTTTGGAAGTATGCTTGGGGTCATTGTCCATTTGGAAGGCCCATTTGCGACCAAGCTTTAACTTCCTGACTGATGTCTTGAGATGTTGCTTCAATATATCCACATTATTTTCCATTCTCATGATGCCATCTATTTTGTGAAGTGCACCAGTCCCTCCTGCAGAAAAGCACCCCCACAACATGATGCTGCCACCCCCGTGCTTCACGGTTGGTATGGTGTTCTTCGGCTTGCAAGCCTCACCCCTTTTTCCTCCATACATAAGGATGGTCATTATGGCTAAACAGTTCTATTTTTTTTTCATCAGACCAGAGGACATTTCTCCTAAAAGTACGATCTTTGTCCCCACGTGCAGTTGCAAACTGTAGTCTGGCTTTTTTATGGCGGTTTTGGAGCAGTGGCTTCTTCCTTGCTGAGCGGCCTTTCAGGTTATGTCGAAATAGGACTTGTTTTACTGTGAATAGAGATACTTTTGTACCTGTTTCCTCCAGCATCTTCACAAGGTCCTTTGCTGTTGTTCTGGGATTGATTTGCACTTTTCTCACCAATGTACGTTCATCTCTAGGAGACAGAACGTGTCTCCTTCCTGAGAGGTATGACGGCTGCGTGGTCCCATGGTGTTTATACTTGCATACTAATGTTTGTACAGATGAACATGGAACCTTCAGGCATTTGGAAATTGCTCCCAAGGATGAACCAGATCTGTGGATGTCTACAATTTTTTTTCTGAGGTCTTGGCTGATTTCTTTTGATTTTCTCATGATGTCAAGCACTGAGTTTGAAGGTAGGCCTTGAAATACTCCTCTAATTGACTCAAATTATGTCAATTAGCCTATCAGAAGCTTCTAAAGCCATGACATCATTGTCTGGAAATTTCCAAGCTGTTTAAAGGCACAGTCAACTTAGTGTATGTTAACTTCTGACCCATTGGAATTGTAATCCAGTGAAACATAAGTGAAATAATCTGTCTGTGAACAATTGTTGGAAAAATTACTTGTGTCATGCACAAAGTAGATGTCCTAACCAACTTGCCAAAACTATAGTTTGTTAATTAACAAGAAATGTGTGGAGTGGTTGAAAAACGAGTTTTAATGACTCCAACCTAAGTGTATGTAAACTTCTGACTTTAACTTTATCTGCAATATTAAAGCTGATCTACCCCGCCCCCCAAAAGACGGACTGCTCTGCGTTATGAGAGGTTAGGTGAGGACAGCAGGCATGCCACTCACTCACAGACGATAGGCTGTGTCTGTAAGTAAAGATAGGCTGTCCTCCTCACTTCTCTTTATAAAACACTACTTGAGGAGATGATAGATATCAGCATTGACAGGGACTCACTCTCTCTCTCTCCCCCCTCCATCCCTCTCTTATCTCTCTCTCTCTCTGATCCTGTACATCTCTATCCCAGCACATTTGTAGTGATCAGACCCGCAGGCCCAGTTAGGTCCCTGGACGTCCGAGGTTGCCATGGTGCTGTGAGGTCACCTAAACAGAGAGCTCTGTAAATATTTTGATAGCTAATTAAGTTTTGATTGTGTGTATATATATATATATATATATATATATATATATATATATATATATATATATACACACACATATATGTATATAGATCCATGGCAATGCAAGATTGGTAAATCAACTATTTTGCCAACTGAACTGAGAAGCTAGCTATTTAACAGTTTTTATTTGAAAAAAAAGAGATGCCTGAGGCTTAGAGACTGTTGAAGAGGGCAGAGGATCACTAACGTTTTTCCACAATGGTTTATTTCAAGCTGGACTATCCCTGTTGACTGTAGTGAGATTCATGCACCCTAAGCTTGGTAGAAGCATAGATGTGGTAAAGAGGTCAATGGAACTCGACCCAAACAATGGAAATGCCATGGAAATGCGTGGGGGAAAGATCCCAAATCTCCTAGTGCATTTCACACTATGTTGAGGTAAAAATTGGAGTATATTCATGTCATCATCAACAATCAACTGAATTCAAGTTTAAAAAAAGACTGACCACTGATTTCACTACTATTTTCACCACTGATTTCTCTATGCTAGCTATGCTACCAGCTTATACGAATGGGAGTTAACATTTAGTTGTTACTTATTCTAAACCTGAAAAGGGGCTACTTCTAAATGTTATGCAGCAAAAATGGCCAAATATATCCAATCGGATTTTAGTAACCACATTGTGGGCCTGTTATAATATATAAATCATGATTGATTTGATGAATATCCACATCCAGATTTGTTAAATGTGTGCCAATCCGCTTCTTTCTTCTATCCCCCACAGTCTGTGTTCCATTGACCTCCATTGGCTTAATCCAGGTGGCTGCTACATGTTTTTCGGAGTTTACCAATGAGTCTACAACTGGCAAGAGATGACCTGACTTCTGACTTGTTTCCCCTCTGCACAACCCTTCATCTGGGCCTCAGTCAGAAGAGACGTGGACAGCGCAGGTGAGGAAGGTGCGCATGACAATGGATCGGACACAGGATGTGACCTGTTGGACTTGCAGCTGCCTCTGTGGATGACCGTGGAATATCTTCCACCCAGAACTGTCAATTTCAGGGTAACTGAAATGTTATTTTTTGTTGTTTTAAAGTGTATTTTAGATTCTACATATTACATATATTATTATTATTAGATAATAGAGCCCAGATAACACGTACTGTGGAGGCTCTGGATTCTATGGAGCCGACCAAGGCTACTGAAGCAACATGGGTTCCTAGATGGGCACAGGGCTAGGTCAGTCCACCCTAACCCAGCTCAGCCCTATAGCTCCCTCACAGCCCTGCAGAGACACAGGGATGATCATAGATGGCTACAGTATGTGCTGAACATCTACTCATTCCAGCCTGATTCCAGACTATGATCTTGCTCTGCCTCACTAAATCCCCTCTCTTGTACTCAGTCTCAACACTGTCACCACTATAAAATACACTGTATTCGTGAACAGCTCAAAGACCTATTTCCATGGAAATTAAAAGGTGCAATTTTTCAGAGAGGTGAGATACCCAGAGGACAAATTAAAAGAAAACAATGGGGCTGTATGAGCTGTATAATCCTGGAGGGTACTGCTGTTTCCAAAGCTACCACTAGGAGGTCTCTACTCCACAGGTTCCTTCTCTTGCACCAATAAGACCTCTTCGTTCACAATATGAACAGTCAGGGCATTCTAACCAGAGCCCAAATAGAAAGGATTAAATCATGAACCGTATTAGAATGAGTGTGTTATTCCTATGGTATTCTAATGATAGATCACTCAGGTCTTGACAGGGTGACAAAAGAAAGGAAGAGAGAGATAGAAAGAGAGAACGAGAGAGAGAGAGAGAGAGAGAGAGAGAGAGAGAGAGAGAGAGAGAGAGGAAACATCTTAAAGTCAAGGCAGAGCAACCACAGTTCCCCACATTAATCAGACATGTGCCATTGGGCTGGTTCTCATTATGTGTGAGAAGAGGGCTTGTCTTATTTTTTTCTACTCTCAAAGTGAAGAAGATGATTACTGTACAAAATTGTCTTCCGAAAAGACAAGACACAATTAACAAAATGTAGGCTACCATACATGTAGCTGTTTTATGCAACTGAACTGACTAAAAACAACGGTGATAGCCTACTGTAGAGATTGCGTAGGTAAGATGCATTTTACAGCTTCTCTTCTAGTATGATTCTAGAAGTTTCTTTGCATTGTGTTGCTTTTGAGATATGCGTCAGTTGTAGAGATCTATGTAAACAAACATTGATGAGGCTGTCATGAACATTTTAAGTTACAGGGTTGTTCTTTGCAGATTCTTTGCAGACTTTTTTTTGTTGCACTATCAAGAGTTTATCATCACACAGAGGCATGGCACTGTGCCTTTCTGAAGATGAGGCCACATCCTCCATGATCTCTAGACCAATGTCACACATTGTCTTTGTGAGCAAGGGAGGGAGGGAGCTCAGAATAAGAAAGGGGGGTAAGGGGAGAGATACATGTGAAGAGGGGAAAGAGAGAGAGGGAAAGAGAGGGGGAGAGAACAATGAGATAAAGAGGAAGTCAGAAGGAGAGAAGGAGAGCGATCTCAGAACAAGAGAGAGTGAGAACAGGAGAGAAATACTATCCACATGAAAGATGCAGAGCTGTGTCTGTGTGAAGCAAGCAGAAGTAAACAAACAAATAAGAAAGGCAGAGGGAATCTATTCCATTTGATTTGCTCGTCTGATGTCTGAGAGAGAGAGAGAGAGAGAGAGAGACAGAGAGAACGAGAGAGAGAGAGAGAGAGAGAGAGATAGAGAGAGAGAGAGAGAGAGTGAGAGAGAGAGACAGAGAGAGAGAGAGAGAGAGAGAGAGAGAGAGAGAGAGACAGAGAGAGAGAGAACGAGAGAGAGAGAGAGAGCGTGAGAGAGCGTGAGAGACAGAGAGAGAGAGAACGAGAGAGAGAGAGAGAGAGAGAGAGAGACAGAGAGAGAGAGAGAACGAGAGAGAGAACGAGAGAGAGAGAGAGAGAGAGAGAGAGAGAGAGAGAGAGAGAGAGAGAGAGAGAGAGAGAGAGAGAGAGAGAGAGAGAGAGAGAGACAGAGAGAGAGAGAGAACGAGAGAGAGAACGAGAGAGAGAGAGAGAGAGAGAGAGAGAGAGAGAGAGAGAGAGAGAGAGAGAGAGAACGAGAGAGAGAACGAGAGAGAGAACGAGAGAGAGAGAGAGAGAGAGAGAGAGAGAGAGAGAGAGAGAGAGAGACAGAGAGAGAGAGAGAGAGAGAGAACGAGAGAGAGAACGAGAGAGAGAGAGAGAGAGAGAGAGAGAGAGAGAGAGAGAACGAGAGAGAGAACGAGAGAGAGAGAGAGAGAGAGAGAGAGAGAGAGAGAGAGAGGATATCTCCTCCTTTCAGGAAACAGTACATCTGCAATACAGTACTTTGAGCACAGAGACCTTCAACATCGCCACACTCCCCTCCTTTATTCCCCTGGTTTGTTGTCAAATTCCTGGGATACTGAGCTGCCACGGGCAGCAGAAACACAGTGAACAAACGCTTTGGGTTTTTAATAATTGGTTTGCCCAGCAAAGCAGTCTCCTGTCAGTGTGAGCCCCGAGGGTCATTTACTGCAGTTGCCGGTTGGGTTTAAAGAGGAGAGAAAAATAGACAGAGATGGTCTTGTTCATTGTGATTTGGAGTGAGATGAAGGTAAAGTAAGGTTAAAAGAGGGAACTGTCTCCAGAGCTCTGATGGCTGCCCTCCACTTAGAGACAACATCTGCAATTAGTATCATGCCCCTAAGTGGAGCGCATGGCTAGAGCAGGGAGGTACGCGTTACGCAGGGAGGGGGTAGGCCTTTGGGGTGCACTGTATGGGGGGGGGGTCACATATTGGGCTGGAGGAATGGCTTTTTGGGGGCAATGCATGGGAGGGGGGTCACCCTGCATCAGTTAGGGAGACAGACTTCGATCTAGAGGGCACCGTATGGAGTAGGGGGGCAGGCTTTCCGGGGGGCATCGTACAGGGGTTCCACCATGTCCGGGAGGGACATTCACTGTCACTAATTGTTTCCCACTTAAGTGAATCAAAGCGGCCATCCTGGCAGCGGCGAGGGCCCTCAGTTGGAATATTATTTGGCTGTCAGATGCAATCTCATAATTGTCACTCCTGGAATGCTTACTAGATGACTGAGCCCTCAGCAAGAGAGCCTGTCGCTGGGTAAAAATTAGATTTCCTTTCTGTTGGGTTAGCATAGCACTGAGCTACAGTTCAGGCCTTTTCAGATGTGTTGATGCAAAAAGGGGAAGCTAATCCATTAACCCATGGTTTAGATCAGAGAGATGGATCGATAACTGTTTATCTTGCTCTCTCCCCCCCTCCCTCCTCTCTCTCTCTCTCAAACAGTCTGCCGCGAAAAACACAATTGATTAACAATGTAAGAAGTATTATACGGCAGTTTGGATAGAACACAAGCAGATCCATGATTGGAAATGATGATTCAGTTCATTATCATCAACTAAAATCGGAGCTGATATGAATTCATCAACAGCACCAACAACATCCTCTCTGTGAACTGTGGCCCTGTGTGGCACAGTTGGTAGAGCATGGTGCATGGACCATTATGAAATGTATGCACTCACTATTGTAAGTCGCTCTGGATAAGCACGTCTGCTAAATTACTCAAATGTAAACTGAAGAGAGACAGATTAGAAACCATGCAAACAGAACCAAAATAGACAATGATGAATCTGTTATTAATGCGTCAACATACAGTATGTAATGAGAGGGGGAAAAACACCCCACCAGCTTAAACTGAATGATCTTTTTTCATTGTTATTACTTTCACAACAGTCACCATCAAACCGGATTATGGGAATAGGACTGAACTCATTGCCTTTGATCTGCCAGATTACAGTAAATCTACCACGGCACTCCGCAAAATGAAAAGTTGAAGGAAACTCAGAAGGGGCCCGCTATCCAAGCCATTCCAGGACTAAGCCGAATTCTTCCCCTTTCGCCTCGCGCTTCTAAGAAATTTGGTATGGCTGAGATGTCTTAGAGCAGCAAGAAGACACAATCAGAATGCTCTCTCGATATTATGGCAGGCAATGGATAGGAGAGAGGAAAATATATTTATCTATATAGGCGTACAGAGGCCCATTATTGGCAACCATCACTCCTGTGTTCCAATGTCACGTTGTGTTAGCTAATCCAAGTTTATAATTTTAAAAGGCTAATTGAGTGATGGTTGCTGATAATGGGCCTCTGTATGCCTATGTAGATATTCCATTAAAAATCTGCCGTTTCCAGCTACAATAGTCATTTACAACATGAACAATGTCTACACTGTATTTCTGATCAATTTGATGTTATTTTAATGGACAAAAAATAAGCTTTTCTTTCAAAAACAAGGACATTTCTTAGTGACCCCAAACTTTTGAACGTGTATATAGTGTATATATATATAGATAGATAGATAGAGAGAGAGAGAGAGAGAGAGAGAGAGAGAGAGAGAGAGAGAGAGAGAGAGAGAGAGAGAGAGAGAGAAAGAGAGAGAGAGAGAGAGAGAGAGAGAGAGAGAGAGAGAGAGAGAGAGAGAGAGAGAGAGAGAGAGAGAGAGAAAAAGAGAGCAATTGCTAAAACAATTCCATGTCCATATGGCTGAAAAAGTCCAACAGCCACTGAGATTGATGTTAAACAAGGTCAATTGTGGTAAACTTATTTCTCTACAATTCAAGATCCCCAGAGTAGCACATAAGGTACTGTACATGTTGGATCCAGCCAGAGGAAGAACAAGATTAAAGCCTGTCTGCTCATCTAAGGCCTCCACTTCTCTAGATAATAATTGCTAATTAAGTAGAGAACAGTGGAGGAGCTGAGAGCACTCACTGTGCTAATCACAGAACAAATGTCTCTCTCACTTTCTCTCTTTGACAGCATGTTCACTTAGCCCGACTGCTACTGCTCTCTTAGCAGAACAAAACTATTTCCTGTCTTCTCTCTCTCCCCAGCCACTATAATGAGGCCTAAGCATGACTATCTCACCCTTTAAGAGCCTTGGAAATCCTTCAGCAATCTTCAAAATGAACCTCTCTCTAGAGTAGGCCATGGATTAATCTTAGAGGAAAGAGAAAGAGAGAGAAAGGAAAGAAAGAGAAAAAAGAGAGAGAGAGAGAGAGAGAGAGAGAGAGAGAAGGTTGTCTCCTGTGCCAAATAAGTGAGTGAGGTCTATAGCTGGAGAGTTCATTAATACCAAGTCACTAACACGTCAACACACCTACACGTATTAACCTTTATTTAACCAGGGGAACTGATTGAAACCAGGGTCCATTTCCAATGGTGCCCTGAGAACAACAGTTCAAGCAATGTGAATAACTATTCATGCATGATCATTACAAATTACAGTTACAACATTTCAAATAAATCAATTAAATTACATTTAAAAGTGCAGTAGAAACAAATACATACAATCAATCAAAACAAGTGTAGTTTTCATTGGTAAGTGTTATTATTGGTATTATTGGTATTATTATTGTGTTATTGACTGTACGTTTGTTTATCCCATGTGTAACTCTGTGTTGTTGTTTTTGTCGCACTGCTGTGCTTTATCTTGGCCAGGTGTCACGGCCGTTAAAAGCAGAGGACCAAGGTGCAGCGTGGTGAGCGTACATTTTCCTTTTATTAATAAAAATGACACCGAACAAAAACAATAAACAGTACAAAAACAAACCGTGAAGCTAAAGGCTATGTGCCCTAAACAAAGTCAACTTCCCACAAAGACAGGTGGAAAAAAGGGCTACCTAAGTATGGTTCTCAATCAGAGACAACGATAGACAGCTGCCTCTGATTGAGAACCACACCCGGCCAAACACAAAGAAATAGAAAACATAGAAATAAAGAAACTAGAATGCCCACCCTAATCACACCCTGGCCTAACCAAAATAGAGAACAAAAGCCTTTCTATGGCCAGGGCGTGACAGCAGGTCGCAGTTGTAAATGAGAACTTATTCTCAACTGGCCTACCTTAAATAAAGTGAAATAAAAAATGATCAGAGCCCTAAATTCACCTTTTGGGAACAAAGAATCACGTTTTAGAGTGACCTGTAGGTCATTCCAGGTCTGAGGGGCATAGTAACTGAAAGCAGTCTTCCCCAACTCACAGGAGACCTGTGAAACCTCTAATACCAACCAGCCTTGAGAGGGCGTATTATAGTTACTAGATTTCCAAATTAGAAGTGAGGTGAGCTAGTATGGAAGTTTCTGGAGAAGTGCAACAAGCAACAATTTAAAATATTTTATTGAGTTACAGTTCATATAAATTCATTAGGCCCTAATCTATGGATTTCACATGACTGGGAATACAGATATGCATCTGTTGGTCAAAGACACCTATTAAAAAAAGGTATGGGCGTGGATCAGAAAACCAGTTAGCATCTGGTGTGACCATCGTTTGCTTCATGCAGAGCGACACATCTCCTTCGCATAGAGTTGATCAGGCTGTTGATTGTGGCCTGTGGAATGTTGTCCCACTCCTCTTCAATGACTGTGCGAATTTGCTGGATATTGACTGGTACTGGAACACACTGTAGTACACTTTGATCCAGAGCATCCCAAACAGCTCAGTGGGTGACATGTCTGGTGAGTATGCAGACCATGGAAGAACTAGGACATTTTCACCTTCCAGGAATTGTGTACAGATCCTTGCGACATGAGGCCTGCATTATCATGCTGAAACATGAGGTGATGGCGGCAGATGAATGGTATGACAACGTGCCTCAGGATCTCGTCACAGTATCTCTGCATTCAAATTGCAATCGATTAAATGGAAATTGTGTTCGGTGTCCGTAGATTATGCCTGCCCATATATCATAACCTCACCGCCACCATGGGGCACTCTGTTCACAATGTTGACATCAGCAAACTGCTCGCCCACACAACGCCATACACGCTGTCTGGCATCTGCCCAGTACATTTTAAACCAGGATTCATCCATGACGAGCACACTTCTCCAGTGTGCCAGTAGCCATCGAAGGTGAGCAGGCAAATATTTGCAAGTTTTGTATTATTACTGCTGAAAAATGGGCCCCAACCCGGTCTGTAATTCGAACATGCTTACTATAAGTTTAGATAGCTGGCAGCTAAACTAACTTACCAATCTAAAAACAAATAGCTGACGGGCTAATTGAGTGACTGCTGATGCACAAACACATTTCAAAATTGCACCTTGTGTATGCTATTGTTCTCACTCTCAATAGTAAGTTGCGAACCCGACTGTGTGGCTGCTTCTTTTTTGGGATTTAATAGCCTTTCATAACTTAGCTGGAGCGCCAAGAGGGTCAGAAATGGAATTAATGAAATTCAATTTAGCCCTTTTTCTGGAAGCAGTAAATGTGTTTCTAAGTTGTCTGAAAGTGAGCCAGTTAACAGAACTACCAGAGTGTCTGGCTTCAGACCAAGCTTTGTTCCTTAGCTGAATTAACTCAGCAAGTTCAGGCCTGAACCATGGGTTGGCTCTATCTTTAATTCTTCATCTCTTCATAGGAGCATGTTTATCAGATACAGAGATGAATGTACTAAAGAACTGTTCAAGGGCAAGTTTCGCTTCCGGAGTGTCATTAACACTAAGTAAGCCTTAATGGTAAATGTCATGTAAGAACCCTTGCTTGTGGTAGTGTTTAATGTTTCTCTCAGTGATATGGCGTGGTATAGTTTTAGGCAACTTTGTGTTTCTGGAGGTGGAAGAAACGCACACCTGCATAGGCCTGGTGCTGGCTAGCGGAGTAGAGCACTTGAAAAAGAAAAGGAGAGCCACACTACAATTTAATAACAACGTTTTAATTACTAAATGAATGCTTTTTTATATGTTATATTTATATCTATAAATCGACCAATGAAATCAAGCCACAGCCGGCCATGATTACAGACACAACACACACAGTCATGATTACAGAATCTGTGTGTCCTTTCAAACTCTATATAAACTGGGTGGTTCGAGCTCTGAATTCTGATTGGCTGAAAGCCGTGGTATATCAGACCGTATACCACGGGTATGACAAAACATGTGTTTTTACTGCTCTAATTACGTTGGTAACCAGTTTATAATAGCAATAAGGCACCTCTTGGTTTGTGATATATGGACAATATACCACGGCTAACTGTCACGTTCGTTATAATGAGTGGACCAAGATACAGCGTGGTATGGTTCCATCCTCTTTATTAGGAAGTGAAACTCAAAGAAAACAATAAAGCGCAAAACGAAACGTGAAGCTCATGTAGTGCTCGCAGGTGTCATGGCCGTCGTCGGAAGGAGACCAAGGTGCAGCGTTGTGAGCGTACATTTTCTTTATTTTTAGTAAATGTCGCCAACAAAACAAGAAAACAAAGAAACGACCGTGAAGCTTAACAGGGCATTAGTGCCACTAACAAAGATAACTACCCACAAACACCAAAGGAAAAAAGGCTGCCTAAGTATGATTCCCAATCAGAGACAACGATAGACAGCTGTCCCTGATTGAGAACCATACCCACCCAAAACATAGAAATACAAAACATAGAAATAAAGAACATAGAATGCCCACCCAAATCACACCCTGACCAAACCAAATAGAGACATAAAAAGGCTCTCTAAGGTCAGGGCGTGACAGCAGGCAACTATACCTAGACAAGATCCCACAAAGCACAATTGGGAAATGGCTGCCTAAATATGATCCCGAATTAGAGACAACGATAAACAGCCGCCTCTGATTGGGAACCATACCAGGCCAACATAGATATATATATTCACCTAGATAACCCACCCTAGTCACACCCCGACCTAACCAACATAGAGAATAAAAAGCTCTCTATGGTCAGGGCGTGACACTAAGGGCTGTGTCCTAGCACTCTGCGTTGCGTTGTGCGTAAGAACAGCCCTTAGCCGGGGTATATTGGCAATATACGACACCCCTTAGGGACTTTTTGCTTATGTGAACCACAGTTTTGTCATTATACCCTAATGAAGACAGCGTGGCTGTTGATGTTAAATTATTGCATCTGAGCTCCTAGAGTGTGAGGCTCTCCTTTTCTTTTTCAACTTTGCGTTTCTGACAGACTATGGGACAGTGATCACTGAGGTCCATAGCAAAGGGAGATGGAGGGGGTGAGGGAGAGAGGGAGGGGAGGGTTATTTGAGGTTTATTTGTCAGTATGAGACCAATCAGAGTTGATTTAGCAGGATTCTTTACATTCAAACGAGTGGGCTCAGAAATCAGTTGGACTAAATTACAGTTGTGTAAAGTATTACATAAGTAGTTTTTTGGTGTATCTGTACTTTACTTTACTATTTATATTTCTGTCAGCTTTTACTTTTACTTCACTACATTCCTAAAGAAAATTATGTACTTTTTACTCCATACATTTTCTCTGACACCCAAGATTACTCGTTACATTTTGAATGCTTAGCAGGACTGGAAAATGGTCTAATTCACACACTTATCAAGAGAACATCCCTGGTCATCCCTACTGCCTCTGATCTGGCGGACTCACTAATCGCATGCTTCGTTTGTAAATGATGTCTGGGTGTTGAAGCGTGCCCCTAGCTATGCATTAAAAAAATGGTGCCGTCTAGTTTGCTTAATATAAGGAATTTGAAATGATTTATACTTTTACTTTTAGCTTTGATAGTTAAGTATATTTTAGCAATAACATTTGCTTTTGATACATAAGTATATTTGAAAGCACATATCTTTGGACTTTTATTCAAGTAGGATTTTATTTGATGACTCACTTTTACTTGAGTCATTTTCTATTAAGGTATCTGTACTTTTACTCAAGTACGACAATTGGGTACTTTTTCCACCACTAAATTAAAATCAATACATACTGATTTAAGACAATCAGACTGTCAGGGTTTGTGTGCAGAGATGTAGCGGAGTCAAGCGCAGGACACAGGTGTTGAGCAAAACAACGGCGTTTACTCAAAATACAAGCAAAAATTCCTCATAGGGAATATAACAAACACACATGCACCAACAACAACCACTAACGAAACAAACAATCACGGACAGAACAGAAATGTATGCCAGAGGGTTAAATAGGGAACATGATAGGGGAATTGAAACCAGGTGTGTGTAATACAGACAAAACAAGGAGAGGAGAGACACATGGAACGAGGGGTTAATACGATAATCAGGGGGGAGTTGTAACCTATAACAAACCTCGTTCAGTCTCCTCAGGACTTTAAATGGCCCCACAAACTGCGGACCCAGCTTCCGGCAGGGCAGGTGAAGGGGCAGGTTTCGGGTCGAGAGCCAGACCCGATCCTCACTGCGGTGGCGGTCGGCACTCGCCTTTTGCCTCCTGATGGCCCGTTGTAGCGGCACATGGGCAGCGTTCCATGTCTCCTCTGAGTGCCGAAACCATTCATCCAACGCAGGAGCCTCAATCTGGCTCTGATGCCATGGTGCCAGGACCGGCTGATAACCAGTGCACACACTGAAAAGGTGGTAGGTTGGTAGAGGAGTGGCGGAGGGAGTTTTGGGCCATCTCCGCCCAGGGGATGTAAACCGCCCACTCCCCCGGCCGGTCCTGGCAATAGGACCTCAGAAACCTACCCACATCCTGGTTGACTCTTTCCACCTGCCCGTTACTCTCGGGGTGGAAACCTGAGGTAAGGCTGACCGAGATCCCCAGGCGTTCCATAAACGCCCTCCAGACTCTAGACGTAAATTGGGGACCCCGATCAGAAACTATATCCTCAGGCACCCCGTAGTGCCGGAATACGTGGGTGAACAGGGCCTCCGCAGTTTGTAGAGCCGTAGGGAGACCGGGCAAAGGAAGGAGACGGCAGGACTTAGAAAACCGATCCACAACGACCAGGATCGTGGTGTTACCCCGCGACGGGGGAAGATCCGTCACGAAATCCACAGATAGGTGTGACCACGGTCGCAGTGGAACGGGAAGGGGTTGTAATTTCCCTCTGGGCAGATGTCTAGGTGCCTTGCACTGTGCGCATACCGAACAGGAGGAAACATAAACCCTCACGTCCTTAGCTAAAGTGGGCCACCAGTACTTCCCAGCAAGGCAGCGCACCGTCCGACCGATGCCAGGATGACCAGAGGAGGGTGACGTGTGAGCCCAACAGATCAAACGATCGCGGACATCAAACGGAACGTACAGACGCCCAGCTGGACAGTCAGGTGGAGTGGGCTCTGCACGTGACGCCCATTCGATGTCCGCGTCCACCTCCCACACCACCGGTGTCACCAGGCGAGAGGCTGGAATTATGGGAGTGGGATCTGTGGACCGCTCCTCTGTATCATACAGCCGGGACAGTGCGTCTGCCTTAACGTTCTGGGAACCTGGTTTGTAGGAAAGGGTGAAAACAAAACGGGTGAAAAACATGGCCCACCTTGCCTGGCGAGGGTTCATTCTCCTCGCCGCCCGGATGTACTCCAGATTGCGGTGGTCAGTCCAAATGAGAAAAGGGTGTCTAGCCCCCTCAAGCCAATGTCTCCACGCTTTCAGAGCCATGACAACAGCCAGCAACTCCCGGTCCCCCACATCATAGTTTCACTCCGCCGGGCTGAGCTTCTTCGAAAAGAATGCACAGGGGCGGAGCTTTAGTGGCGTACCCGAGCGCTAAGACAGCACAGCCCCTATCCCTGCCTCGGACGCGTCCACCTCAACTATGACTGCTAAGGAAGGATCAGGATGAGCCAGCACGGGAGGTAAACAGAGCCTTCAGGTGACCAAAAGCCCTGTCCGCCCCAGCTGTCCACTGCAGTCGCATCGGTCCCCCCTTCAGCAGTGAGGTAATGGGAGCCGCTACCTGACCAAAACCCCGGATAAATCTCCGGTAGTAGTTGGCAAACCCTAAAAACCGCAGCACCTCCTTTACCGTGGTTGGAGTCGGCCAATTACGCACAGCTGAAATGCGGTCATTCTCCATCTCTACCCCTGACGCTGAAAGCGGTACCCTAGGAAGGAGATGGACTGTTGGAAGAACAGACATTTCTCAGCCTTGACGTACAGGTCATGCTCCAACAGTCGACCAAGCACCCTGCGCACTAGGGACACATGCTCGGCGCGTGTAGCGGAGTATATTAGAATGTCATCTATATACACCACTACACCCTGCCCGTGCAGGTCCCTGAAAATCTCATCTACAAAGGATTGGAAGACTGATGGAGCATTCATTAACCCGTACGACATGACGAGGTACTCATAATGCCCAGAAGTGGTGCTAAATGCTGTCTTCCACTCATCTCCCGCCTTGATACGCACCAGGTTGTAAGCGCTCCTGAGGTCCAATTTTGTGAAGAAGCGCGCCCCGTGTAATGACTCGGTCATACTGGCTATGAGTGGTAGCGGGTAACTGTATTTTACCGTGATCTTATTTAAACCTCGATAATCAATACACGGGCACAAACCTCCATCCTTCTTCTTCACAAAAAAAAAACTTGAGGAGACAGGTGAGATGGAAGGCTGAATGTATCCCTGTCCCAGAGATTCAGTGACATATGTCTCCATAGCCACCGTCTCCTCCTGTGACAGAGGGTACACGTGACTCCTGGGAAGTGCAGCATCTACCAAGAGATCTATCGCACAATCCCCCGGTCGATGGGGTGGTAATTGAGTCGCCTTCTTTTTACAGAAGGCGAGTGCCAAATCGGTATATTCTGGGGGAATGTGCATGGTGGAAACCTGGTTTGGACTTTCCACCGTAGTGGCACCTAAGGAAACACCTACACACCTCCCTGAACACTGACAGGACCATCCCTTGAGAGCCTTCTGTTGCCACGAAATAATCGGATCATGAGAGGCCAACCAGGGAAGACCCAACACAACAGGAAACGCAGGAGAGTCGATCAGAAAGAGACTAATTCTCTCCTCGTGATCCCCCTGCGTTCTCATAGCGATGGGCGCTGTGACCTCCCCAATCAGCCCCAACCCCAAAGGACGACTATCTAAGGCATGTACAGGGAAGGGAACATCAACAGGAACAATAGGGATCCCTAATCTATGTGCCAAAGAGCGGTCAATAAAGTTCCCAGCTGCGCCTGAATCTACTAGCGCCTTATGCTGCGGATGCGGGGAAAACTCAGGAAATTCTATGGGTAACCACATGTGTGCAACAGGGGGCTCTGGGTGAGTTGTGTGCCTACTCACCTGGGATGACCCACCAGTGCTCCGCCTGCTACCTCGACTTCCAGGAGAAACACCCCAGCACCGACCAGCAGTGTGCCCTCTGCGGCCACAGTTGGTGCAGGGAATGGT
This sequence comes from Salvelinus namaycush, assembly GCF_016432855.1. Lineage (NCBI taxonomy): Eukaryota > Metazoa > Chordata > Actinopteri > Salmoniformes > Salmonidae > Salvelinus > Salvelinus namaycush. The sequence goes on from NC_052341.1 coordinate 15,082,390, forward strand.
CCCCCCTCCGGTCCCCCTCATAGCAGCCCCTCCTAACTCCATAGGTGTTGGATCCAAGGTGCTGGGTAATGGAACGGGTGGACCCCGATCTAGACGTCCGCGGGAGGCCAACAGGTTATCCAGCCGGATAGATAAGTCCACCAGCTGGTCCAGGTTGAGAGTGGTGTCCCTGAAGGCTAGCTCCCTACGAACGTCCTCTCGTAAACTACACCTGTAGTGATCGATCAGGGCCCGCTCATTCCATCCCGCATCAGCTGCCAGAGTTCTGAAGTCCAGTGCGAACTCTTGAGCGCTCCTCATCCCCTGTCTAAGATGGAACAATCGCTCTCCCGCCGCTCTCCCTTCAGGTGGATGATCAAAGACTGCCCGGAAGCGGCGAGAGAAGTCCTTATAGTCATCCAGAGTTAGGCCTTCCCTTCCCCAGATGGCGTTGGCCCACTCCAGGGCTTTACCAGTCAGGCAGGAGATGAGGGCGCCCACCCTCTCGCGTCCCGAAGGGGACGGATGAACAGCCGCCAGGTAGAGCTCCAGCTGTAGTAGGAACCCCTGGCACCCGGCTGCTGTTCCGTCATACGCTCCTGGGAGCGAGAGCCGAATCCCACTGGGTCCTGACGATGGAGGGGTGGACATCGGTGTAGGTTGAGGTGCAGGCGGAGGTGATGGGGTATGATTGACCGGAAGACCTCCTCTCTCCCATCTGTCCATTGTTTGCAGCACGCGATCCATGGCTGTCCCTAGACTGTGTAACATGGTCGCGTGCTGTTGGACTTGCTCCTCTACTGGGAGAGAAGGGCTGGCTGCACCTGCTGACTCCATTTGAAAAGGTCCGTGATTCTGTCAGGGTTTGTGTGCAGAGATGTAGCGGAGTCAGGCGCAGGACACAGGTGTTGAGCAAAACAACGGCGTTTACTCAAAATACAAGCAAAAATTCCTCATAGGGAATATAACAAACACACATGCACCAACAACAACCACTAACGAAACAAACAATCACGGACAGAACAGAAATGTATGCCAGAGGGTTAAATAGGGAACATGATAGGGGAATTGAAACCAGGTGTGTGTAATACAGACAAAACAAAACGAAACTGAAAAATGGATCGGTGGTGACTAGAAAGCCGGTGACGTCGACCACCGAACACCACACGAACAAGGAGAAGGGCCGACTTCGGCGGAAGTCGTGACACAGACGAGGGAGTAAGCAAATTGAGATGGCGAAGCAAACTGTACTAATGGGGGAATGTAGCTCAACAGGATTTAGATTGAAGCAATAAGCCCAAGGGGGTGTGGTATATGGAAATGTACCAGGGCTAAGGGCTGATCCTTGGCACGACGCAATGCAGAGTGCCTGGATGCAGCCCTTAGCCATATACCACAAATCCCAGAGGTGCCTTATTGCTATTATAAACTGGTTACCAACGTAATTCGAGAAGTAAAAATAAATGTTTTGTCATACCTATGGTATACGGTCTGATATACCACGCCTGTCAGCCAATCAGCATTCAGGGCTCGCACCACCCAGTTTATAATACTGATTTTAGCACTCCTGGAACTGAGATCATTTCTAGCAGATGAATGACAGGGTAAAACAAGGCGTAGTGGCCTGGTCAGGGTGAATGACGAAGGAGCTGGAAACCATTCAGACAATCATTTTGTCTCCAGACGGTGACATCACAGGAACGTTGGATAAACACACAGGTCTTTCCAAGAACCCGACATCACCCTGGCCCCGCCGTTGTTACTGCTGCAGGATAAACAGGTCATCTGTCTCAGGGTTCACTAATTGGCACCCCCCTTGCTCAGACACACACACAAACTCCTCGCCCGGCAGGGTCTAGATGGTGATGGTCAGAGGGGAGCAGCAAACGGCAGGATTGTGTAATGACCAAATCAATGACCTCATGTTGCCGACAGTAGGAAAATGGCTGCCAGAGCCAGAAGCCAGGTGGAACTGTGGCAGTGCCAGCTGACGTGTGTGTGTAGGCTCACATTTACTGTACTGTACACAGCTACACCCACTTATGTGCAAACACAAACACATATGCACACACGCACACACTCACGCACACACTCACGTAAGTAAAGGCTGTGTGGTGAACAAAGGCTGCTTTGCCTCCCCCCCCTCGCCCACCCGGCGAGCCGTCGTGATTATTTCATAGCAGTTTACGAGATGTAAGCTCTAGGGAGCAGACATTACCTCGGCTGCACCTCAGAATCCCCAGCGGACCTTAGGGTCCCGTCGGCGAGCTGAGCTGCGACTCAAAGCAGAGCTAGAGTTCCTCATTTTCCATGCACACTCACAGACACAGACACACACACACACACACACACATCGCTCTTCCTCCCTCGCTCTCTCTCTATTCACAGAACATGGAAAAAAGCCCAGGTGAAGGTAGTGTTTTGGCTCTCCTTCCTTTTAACTTTCTCTAACTGCACAATCCATAAATTCTCCTTCCCCTCTCTGATCATGACGTCTGTATTACCTGTATTACCTATGTATTACCTATGTATTACCTGTATTACCTATGTATTACCTATGTATTACCTGTATTACCTATGTATTACCTATGTATTACCTATGGCATCAATCTCCCCACATCAAGTCATGCAGCACCAGCAGGCTGGCTTCTTATAAACCATACATCATTACCTTTGGACAAAAACACAATCCTATTTGGAGCGTGACATCTCTTTATTTTCAGACGTTCACTGCGGTGTGTGAGTGCGTGGTGGAGGGAGTTTCAGCTGTAGACATAGATGCCCCTACAAAGCTTCTATAGACTGAATGTACAGTATACAGTAGCACATATGCATAAGCATATAAAATGGTACAGACTGTCACAACCCCCCACAGTATGAACACCCCAACTAAACGCAAATGCCCTCAGGAAACCTACATTTGTGGAGCGATACACATTTACAGTAAATGTCAAACTGTATGAGGACAATTTTTATTTATCTAGGCAAGTCAGTTAAGAACAAATTCTTATTTTCAATGACAGCCTAGTGGGTGTTCAGGGGCAGAACGACAGATTTGTACCTTGTCAGCTCATGGATTTGAACTTGCAACCTTTCAGTTACTAGTCCAACACTCTTACCACTAGGCTACCCTGCCGCCCCACAATACCCGGTATACGTTTCCTTTCAACATCAAGCTCTGTCCATGTCAGATTAGATAGCATGGCGATTTACTTTGCCGACTGCACAATAATATTGGCCATAGAAAAAGGGTTTTGCTTTGAAAGGGGACAATACTTCTGGTATTTAAAACACAAATATGGTTTGTTAGTGCTGAACACCTGTATGACACGTAAATGCATGTGAATGAGTTCATGTGTGCATGTGTGTGTCTGTGTCTTAGTGTGTGTGTGTGTGTGTGTGTGTGTGTGTGTCTCTATTCGTATCTATGTGTGAAAAACACATTGGTAGCCATAGAGAATGGCTTCTATCTAACAATAGGTGGCTGGCTAAAAGGCATCCATCCCCCTAGCTTGTGATGGTGAGAGTGAGTGATAAAATACAAAGATATATATACCGTGGCTGGCAGGCTGTGTGTTTGGGGCCTTAATCCGAGGCAGGCGGAACAGCCAAGTCCCTCATAAGGGTTCTTTTCATGCCACTCTGGGGCCTGGTGCTTTCTGGGGGCCCGAGATGAGGGGAGGCTAGGCCGGGGGGGACAAGGTACCCCTCAATCCTCCCCCACACTAATCATCCCCCTGGCACCCCTTTGTGAGGCTTTTCCACTTTGATTTCATGTTTGCCCATCTCATGTCTCTGAGAAGGGGAGAGCAGGGACATTCCACGAAGCTCAAAGCCCCCACACGCATGCAGACACACACAAGCATACCTGAACACGCACACATGCACGCACGGACATGCGCACACACACGCACACACACACACACACACACACACACACACACACACACACACACACACACACACACACACACACACACACACACACACACACACACCTCATTACACCCCAGCTCGGTAAAGGAAAAGAGAAGCTTGTTCCAGTTCTCCTGAAACAAAGGCCTTATTCTGTGGTGGTTTGTGTTCTGGGGATGTTCAGGGGCTTTTCTGGGGGTCTCAGGAACTGTTACAATCTGAGGGGGTAGTTGGCTGACCTGTCGCTGTAGCCGCTTGTTCAGGGGAGGAAAGAGAGGATGACGGGGATGGGTGGATGGCAGTGGGAAGGTTACAGAGGGTGCTACATGTAACAGTAGCGCTATCCGAGTCCTCTCCCAAACCGATGACACCCAGCGAGCCAGACATCCATCTGTCCACCCAGAGGGACTCTCCATTCCTGGTGTCCCCCCAGCCCTGAACCTGTTCTCTGGCTGGGTGTCCCTTTGGGTCCCCCCAAGGAGCTCCAGAGCTCCGGGTGTTGGTGTAGCCACTGAGGTTTATAGACTCCCTACTGAGAGCATCTCCTTAATGCAGACAATGGGGTGCATTTATCCCAAGGCTGACCGTGCTGACCCCCTAAACTCACTCCCCTGCAAGGGAACCAGACTGGCGGCTCTTTTCACAGAGCCTTTCAGCGGGCCGCACAAAGCAGCCTGGTCCACAGGAAAGCAGGCCTCACTCACACATTTATATAGTCACCTCACTCACTTATTCACATATTTATTTATACCCTCACACACTAACCAGAAAACCTCAACAATAGGCTACTTGCAAGAACGTGCACATCAAAACACGCATTTGCACAAACATTTTCAATTTTCAACAAGCTACCTCCTCGCAATCTTAAAAACACATAGGGCTATACTTTTACACATAGCCTACAAAACAGGCCCAGATGCACGGACCAGAAACATGGATGAGGTAGGTTTATAGCATTATATAGATATGCAGAAATTCATTAAATTCATGCCCAAGTAAAAGGTGTGTTCACACTTCACAGACATCCACAATATCACCCTCAGCCATACACACAGTATGTTTATTATCAAAGCACATTCTTTGTCTTCTTTTTACATCCTCCATGCTCTTCCCATCCCCTATCCTTGTTCTCTCTCTTTTCAAATATTTCTCCCTCTTTCATTCTCACTTCCTTTCCCCAGTTGGTATTGTTTTTTCTTTCCCTCATTCCTCCTCTTTTCTTTCATTCGCTGGGTTTTAATTCCAACCCCCAACCTCAGTGTACAGGAGCTATTTTCATTGGTGTATGTGTGTGTGCGCGTGTGGTGCATGAGCTATTTCTACTGGTGTGAGTGTTTGTGCGCTCGTGGTGCATGCGTGCGTTTGTGCGTGCATGTGTGTGTTTGTGTGTGTGTGTGTATACTGTATATGTGAGCTCATGCATTTGTGTGCGTCTGTATATGTGCTCGTGTGTGTGTGTTTGCGTTCGTCCGTGCATGTCTGTGTGTGTGCATGTGTGCGCCTGTTTGTGTGTGTGTGTGTGTGTGTGTGTCTGAGCGAGTGAAGGGGGGCTTCCCCTTTCTACTTTAGTTTATGTGCGTATCCTTTCGAGGACCCCTGCCGCGAGGAAGAACCTTCTTTTCATCCCTTTTGCATTCGAATGCATCCTATACACTCTCTAAAACCCCGTTAAATGTGAAGGAAAAGGAGAGAATGAAATGAGTGCGTGATAGACGTCTTTGTTCTCCAGCTTTAGCACTCTTCTCAGGACTTCTATTTATTTGCGTCTTTTTTTCCACTGAAAAGAAACAGTATCTTTATTTCTGAGAATGTGGCATGTCGAAGAAGGGGGTGGGGATAAGCCAAACCTTTAAGGTCTGTTGCGGACTCAATCAGTCAGCTGAAGATAAAAAAAAAAAAGATTTTCCTGTATTTATATATATATATATATATATATACACACATACAGTTGAAGTCCGAAGTTAACATACACTTTGGTTGAAGTCATTAAAACTCTTGTTAACAAACTATAGTTTTGGCATGACACGTAATTTTTCCAACAAATGTTTACAGACCGATAATTTCACTTATAATTCACTGTATCACAATTCCAGTGGGTCAGAAGTTTACATACACTAAGTTGACTTTGCCTTTAAACAGCTTGGAAAATTACAGAAAATGATGTCATGGCTTTAGAAGCTTCTGATAGGCTAAATGACATCATTTGAGTCAATTGGAGGTGTACCTGTGGATGTATTTCAAGGCCTACCTTCAAACTCAGTGCCTCTTTGCTTGACATCATAGGGAAATCAAAAGAAATCAGCCAAGACCTCAGAAAGAAAATGGTAGACCTCCACAAGTCTGGTTCATCCTTGGGAGCAATTCCCAAATGCCTGAAGGTACCACGTGCATCTGTACAAACAATAGTACGCAAGTATAAACACCATGGGACCACGCAGCTGTCATACCGCTCAGGAAGGAGACGTGTTCTGTCTCGTAGAGATTAATGTACTTTGGTGCGAAAAGTGAAAATCAATCCCAGAACAACAGCAACACATCTTGTGAAGATGCTGGAGGAAACAGGTACAAAAGTATCTATATCCACAGTACAACGAGTCCTATATTGACATAACCTGAAAGGCCGCTCAGCAAGGAAGAAGCCGCCATAAAAAAGCCAAACTATGGTTTGCAACTGCACATGGGGACAAAGATTGTACTTTTTGGAGAAATGTCCTCTGGTCTGATGAAACAAAAATAGAACTGTTTGGCCATAATGACCATCGTTATGTTTGGAGGAAAAACGGGGAGGCTTGCAAGCCGAAGAACACCATCCCAACCGTGAAGCACGGGGGTGACAGCATCATGTTGTGGGGGTGCTCTGCTGCAGGAGGGACTGGTGCACTTCACAAAACAGATGGCATCATGAGGATGGAAAATAATTTGGATATATTGAAGCAACATCTCAAGACATCAGTCAGGAAGTTAAAGCTTGGTTCCAAATGGGTCTTCCCGAATGGACAATGACCCCATGCATACTTCCAAAGTTGTGGCAAAATGGCTTAAGGACAACAAAGTCAAGGTATTGGACTGGCCATCACAAAGCCCTGATCTCAACCCTATAGAAAATTTGTGGGCAGAACTGAAAAAGCGTGTGCGAGCAAGGAGGCCGACAAACCTGACTCAGTTACACCAGCTCTGTCAGGAGGAATGGGCCAAAATTCACCCAACTTATTGTGGGGAGCTTGTGGAAGGCTATCCTAAACATTTGACCCAAATTAAACAATTTAAAGGCAATGCTACCAAATACTAATTGAGTGTATGTAAACTTCTGACCCACTGGGAATGTGATGAAAGAAATAAAAGCTGAAATAAATCATTCTCTCTACTATTATTCTGACATTTCACATTGTTAAAATAAAGTGTTGATCTTAACTGACCTAAGACAGGGAATTTCTTATTAGGATTAAATGTCAGGAATTGTGAAAAACTTTAAATGTAGTTTAAATGTAGTTGGCTAAGGTATATGTAAAGTTCCGACTTCAACTGTATATACAGTGCATTCGGGAAGTATTCAGACCCCTTGACTTTTCCATATTTTTTTAAGTTACAGCCTTATTTTACAATTTATAATTATAGTTTTTCCCCCCCTCGTCAATCTACACACAATACCCATTGATGACAAAGCAAAAATCGTTTTTTAGAAATGTTTGCAAATGTATAAAAAACAATCAAACTGAAAGATCATATTTACTTTAGTATTCAGACCCTTTACTCAGTACTTTGTTAAAGCACCTTTGGCAGCGATTACAATAACGAGTCTTCTTTGGTTTGACGCTACAAGCTTGGCACACCTGTATGTTCAATCAGGTTCAAGTCCAGACTCTGGCTGGGCCACTCAAGGACATTCAGAGACTTGTCCCGAAGCCACTTCTTCGTTGTCTTGGCTGTGTGCCTTGGGTCTTTGTCCTGTTGGAAGGTGAACTTTCGCCCCAGTCTGAGGTCCTGAGCGCTCTGGAGCAAGTTTTCATCAAGGATCTCTGTAATTTGCTCTGTTCATCTTTCCCTCGATCCTGACTAGTCTCCCAGTCCCTGCTGCTGAAAAACATTCCCACAGCATGATACTGCCACCACAATGTTTCACCGTAGTGATGGTGCTGCCAGGTTTCCTCCAGACGTGACGCTTGGCATTCAGGCCAAAGTGTTAAATCTTGGTTTCATCAGACCAGAGAATCTTGTTTGTCATGGTCTGAATCCTTTAACCTTTTGTCAAACCGCAAGCGGGCTGTCATGTGCTTTTTACAGAGGAGTAGCTTCCGTCTGGCCACTCTGCCATAAAGGCCTGATTGGTGTAATGCTGCAGAGACAGTTGTACTTCTGGAAGGTTCTCCCATCTCCACAGAGGAACTCTGGAGCGTTCTTGGTCACCTCCCTGACCAAGGCCCTTCTCCCCCGGTTGTTCAATTTGGCCAGGCGGCCAGCTCTAGGAAGGGTCTTGGTGGTTCCAAATTTCTTCCATTTAAGAATGATGGAGGCCACTATGTTCTTGGGGACATTCAATGCTCAGAAAAGTTTTGGTAACCTTCCCCAGATCTGTTCTTCAACATTATCATGTCTCTGAGCTCTACGGACAATTCTTTTGACCTCATGACTTGTTTTTTTCTCTGACATGCACTGTCAACTGTGGGACCTTATATAGACAGGTGTGCCTTTCCAAATCATGTCCAATCAATTTAATTTACCACAGGTGACTCCAATCAAGTTGTAGAAACATCTCAAAGATGATAAATGGAAAGAGGATGCACCTGAGCTCAATTTCGAGTCTCATAGCAAAGGGTTTGAATACTTATGTGAGGCATTTCTTTTTTAAATAAATCTGCAAAAATGTCTAAAAACCTGTTTTCACTTTGTCATTATGGGGTCTTGTGTGTAGATTGATTAGGAAATGTTTTAATTTTAGAATAAGCTCTGGGCCAGTAACAGCTAGTTTTGAGTTTTCCCGTCCCCACTCAGACCACTCCCAAACTTGCTTGAGAAGCTATTTTTGTTTATTTTTGACCATTTTCATTGAATACAATCATAGCAAGGTGCTGAATTGTTACCCAGAAATGATTTGATATTAAGATAAAAACTGCATTGGACCTTTAAAAATAAATTGATTGATTTAGTGTATTTTTAGGATACTTCATAGCAACAAACACAATGCATATAATAGTGTTGTGTGCATAAAATATGCTAAAAATACATACAATTCATAGACGACTCTCTACAAAATCATAGAATATTTATTATATTACTTTCTACAGATACACCATTGAGATCATTCTGTCCGGCTGTATCACCGCCTAGTATGGCAATTGCACCGTCCGCAACCACAAGCCTATGCAGAGGGTGCTGCGGTCAGCCCAACGCATCCCCGGGGGCATACTGCCTGCCCTCCAGGACATCTACAGCAGGGTTTCCAAAAAACGGTCCCCCCCCCCCCCCCCCCCCCCAACCCTGGATGCACGTTTTTGTTCTTGTCCTAGCACTACGCAGCTGATTCTAATCATTCAAGCTTAGTGATGAGTTGGTTATTTGAATCAGCTGTGTAGTGCCAAGTGTGGGCAAAGCTGTCATCAAGGCAAAGTGTTGCTACTTTGAAGAATCTCAAATATATTTTGATTTGTTTTACTACATGATTCCAAATGTGTTATTTCATAGTTTTGATGTCTTCACTATTCTTCTACAATGTAGAAAATAGTAAGAATAAAGAAAAACCCTTAAATGAGAAGGTGGGTCCAAACTTTTGACTGGTACTGTATATTGTAAATAAACACAGAATTCTCAAATTGCTGACTAGAGACCTTCATTCATATTCTAGTCGTTTTCCAACACAATTCCAGGTGCAGTGAAGAAAACCTTTAAAGTTGTAAATGTTTAATATACCTTGCCAGTCACCAACTTGATTCCAATAGATGAGGCAATATAAAACTTCAACAATGGAGAAAATACTACTGTGGGGTGGATACTCATTCTCCTAAACAGGTATAAACTGCTGATATAAAGCAAACTACAGAAACTAATCTTAAGTGTTTCACAAAATACAAAAGCCTTTAACGTGTTTCTTTTGTATACAGTGACAACATTTCTCAGAAGAGGCATTGCTCATCATCCACCCTCTAGTTTTTTCCATACACAAACATAAACACACAAAATTAAATCTGTTTTGTCTCGAAAGAAAATTTGCTTCCGTTTGCTTTTTCCTTTGAAGTGTTTTTAGTTATTTTCAGCAGTGTTGAAGAGACATACACATGCGTCACTCAGACCGGACACAGAACAAAGCTGTGCAATATACCAAGGGAGAGAATCTGACCCACACTGATGATAGTACTGCCAGATTGCCACATTAGCAATTACGAACACTGCACACACCCCTCCCACCATGTTTGTTTACTCCGTCAGATGAGAAGCTCAGTCCTGATCAACCAACGCGAGGGGTCCCCACTCCCCAGAGAAACTTTGATAATATTATGAAGACAATCCTTACACTGATCTATTACAAAGTGGTTTGAAAAACTGTGTCGTAGTTTCGAAAGCATTTAACCTCTGGGGTTGTTTGTATTAGCAGACTACTTTGAGGTTAGCCTTTATTGCAAACAGAGGAAGTTAACAGGGCTAGTCCCCAAATGGCACCCTATTCCCTATGGGCCCTGGTCAAAAGTAGTGAACTACATTAGGGAATATGGTGCCATTTGGGATACAGACCCAGCTGTGGTTTTTCCCCTGCAAGGGTGAAATTGTTGTGTACATTTTGGGGGGGATGAACAGTAGACGGGGGTGTGTGGGGCTCACCAATTTTGGGGGGGGACATTTTAAAATGCATTTCCTGTATGTCCAGTTTGACATGACTTATTATGCCTCTCTTGAGGGGTATTTTGAGGGGTATGTGGATTGGTATTTTGATGACACAGTATAAGTGGAAGGATAAGTGGAAGGCCCCCCAAACGAAAAAGAAAAAAAGAAACAGACATATATACATGCATTTAAAAAAAAAAATAGGTACACATTTTGTCATGAGTCAGAGAAATGTTTGCAGTTTTAAAGTAACTGTCCAGTGGAAATTCTCACATTTATGTTGTTGACTCATCCTATACTCATCCTATGTATTTGTGGCCAAAGCATAAATTGGAGAAAAATAAACACTTAAAAAAAACACCTCAAACTTGTATCTCAAACATACCATTTCAAAATGATTGCTGTTTCCAGGGGTCTACTACAAGGAGGGGCTGGGGAAAACGTGCCCTTACCAGCCAGACACACACACTGGGTACACATGAGGTCAGCTATGACAAGAGTGCAGAAAATGTGCAGTAGGTTGGTGAGGAGGTGCATGGAAGAGGGTGTGGGTGTTGGGTCAAAATGGTAAAAGTTGAAGCAGGTTGGTGAATTTGTGTGTGTGTGCAAGTTTGATTTGTGTGTTTGCATGTGGAATGGCAGGTGGGGGATAAGTAAGGTCAGTAGATTTTGAGAATGTTGGTAAGTGTGTGTGTGGAATGCAGTGGGCTGTAGAGTCAGGGTTAAGGAAGCCATGTTATTCTAACCCTAGGAGTTAGAAGTCCACCAAATGTTACCATATGCCATGAATCTTCAAATGCACCTCCAGAAACTGCTGAACATGGATTGGGAGCAGTTCTTACGCTTATAATCCCAAATTAGCGTAAAACTACCATGCTATATTTTACCAAAAAAGCCACAGTGGGTGTGGTATATGGCCAATATACCACGGCTAAGGGCTGTTCTTACACATGACGCAATGCAGAGTGCCTGGATTTAGTCATTAGCTGTGGTATATTGGCAATATACCACAAACCCCTGAGGTGCCTTATTGCTATTATAAACTGGTTACCAATGTAATTAGAGCAGTAGACAATAGACATACATGTTTGTCATACCCGTGGTATACCGTCTGATACAGTGCATTCGGGAAGAATTCAGACCCGTTCCCTTTTCCCACATTTTGTTTCATTACAGCCTTATTCTGAAATGGATCAAATCATTGTTTTCCTCATCAATCTCCCATAAGGAGAAAGCAAAAACAGGTTTTTAGAAATGTTTGCACATTTATGAAAAAACAACATGAATACCTCATTTACATAAGTATTAAGACCATTTGCTGTGAGACTCGAAATTGAGATCAGGTGCATCCTGTTGCCATTGACCATCCTTGAGATGTTTCTACAACTTGATTGGAGTCCACCTGTGGCAAATTCAATTGATATGAGATAAATTGGAAAGGCATACATCTGTCTAGATAAGGTTCCACAGTTGACGGTGCAAGTCAGAGGAAAATGCAAGCTACAAGGTTGAAGGAATTGTCCGTGGAGCTCTGAAACCGGATTGTGTCGAGGCACAGATCTGGGGAAGGGTACCAAAACATTTCTGCAGCATTGAAGGTCCCAAAGAACGTTGTGGCCTCCATCATTCTAAATGGAAGAAGTTTGGAACCACCAAGACTCTTCCTAGAGCTGGCCACCCAGCCAAACTGAACAATCAGTGTAGAAAAGCCTTGGTCAGGAAGCACACAGCCAAGACAACGCAGGAGTGGATTCGGGTCAAGTCTCTGAATGTCCTTGAGTGGCCCAGCCAGAGCCCGGACTTGAACATGATCAAACATCTCTGGAGAGACCTGGCTGTGCCAGGTTGTGCAACAACGCTCCCCATCCAACCTGACAGAGCTTGAGAGGATCTGCAGAGAAGGATGGGAAAAACTCCCCAAATACAGGTGTGCCAAGCTTGTAGCGTCATACCCAAGAATATTCGAGGCTGTAATCGTGGTGCTTCAACAAAATACTTAGTAAAGGGTCTGAATACTTATGTAAATGTGATATTTCCAGGATGGTTATAGATGTGCAAAATGTTCCCAAAAACGTTTTTGCTTTGTTATGATGGGTTATTGTGTGTAGATACTGTATATGAGGGGGAAAAAACTATTTTATGAGGGTGAAAAAAACATTTTAGAACAAGTCTGTAATGTAACAAATGTGGAAAAATTCAAGGGGTCTGAATACTTTCCGAATACACTGTATACGACGGCTTTCAGTCAAATAGCATTCAGGGCTCGAACTACCCAGTTTATAACTGTTAATAATTAATAGTATAGTACAAAACTATGGCCCCCACTAAAATAAATACAATTGACTCTTGTTCCGGGGTCAATGTGGAATTAGTCACTGGCTTACTGGTGCTCTTTCATGCCGTCCCTAGGAGGGTCACTTGAGTGGGTTGAGTCACTGACGTGGTCTTCCTGTCTGGGTTGGTGCCCCCCCTTGGGTTGTGCCGTGGCGGAGATCTTTGTGGGCTATACTCGGCCTTGTCTCAGGATGGTAAGTTGGTGGTTGAAGTTTTCCCTCTAGTGGTGTGGGGGCTGTGCTTTGGCAAAGTGGGTGGGGTTATATCCTGGCAAAGTGGGTGGGGTATCATCGGATGGGGCCAAAGTGTCTCCTGACCCCTCCTGTCTCAGCCTCCAGTATTTATGCTGCAGTAGTTTATGTGTCGGGGGGCTAGGGTCAGTTTGTTATATCTGGAGTACTTCTCCTGTCTTATCCGGTGTCCTGTGCGAATTTAAGTATGCTCTCTCTAATTATCTCTTTCTCTCTTTCTTTCTCTCTCTCGGAGGACCTGAGCCCTAGGACCATGCCTCAGGACTACCTGGCATGATGACTCCTTGCTGTCCCCAGTCCACCTGGCCGTGCTACTGCTCCAGTTTCAACTGTTCTGCCTGCGGCTATGGAACCCTGACCTGTTCACCGGACGTGCTACCCGTCCCAGACCTTCTGTTTTCAACTCTCTAGAGACAGCAGGAGCGGTAGAGATACTCTTAATGATCGGCTATGAAAAGCCAACTGACATTTACTCCTGAGGTGCTGACTTGCTGCACCCTCGACAACTACTGTGATTATTATTATTTGACCATGCTGGTAATTTATGAACATTTGAACATCTTGGCCATGTTCTGTTATAATCTCCACATGGCACAGCCAGAAGAGGACTGGCCACCCCTCATAGCCTGGTTCCTCTCTAGGTTTCTTCCTAGGTTTTGGCCTTTCTAGGGAGTTTTTCCTAGCCACCGTGCTTCTACACCTGCATTGCTTGCTGTTTGGGGTTTTAGGCTGGGTTTCTGTACAGCACTTTGAGATATCAGCTGATGTAAGAAGGGCTATATAAATAAATTTGATTTGATATGTTTATTATTTTTCCTAATACCACTAGGCTCTCCAGCCTCATACCTGTCTTCACCTGTGATGTGGTGAGGTTGGACCCAGGTGCAGAGAAGAGACCAGACGAGGAATCAGTGGTTAATGATAAGCATAATACACCTCTTTTAACAGGGAAATCATAATGACTAAATAGGACACACCTGGGTGTCGTTAATGTCTCTAGGATGGTCTCTGCCGCCCTCTGGTGACAGGTGGAACCATGACATAACCAACCAGGGAAGCCCTGCATTCTGTAATTCCGAGGGAAAAAAAGCGGGAAAAAAGTAGCAGCAGAGGGGTGCTGTCTATCAAACCGCAACAAAAAGCCTCCTGTGTTCACATGTTGGAAACATCTTCATCATGTGAATCAGAAGGGAAAATCCTCTTCCCCTTCCATCAGAGTGGCCAACATTGATGAAGCAGACCCCCACACAATACCCTGAGTCCAGAATGCATACATGATCAAGTTAAGACCCCCATTCAACATGGCCTTTCCCTTCCTTTCCCGATGCAGTCTGAAGAACTATAGGGCCTGAATGGAATTTCTACACCTCCATATTTCCACATTTCCCTCCAACACCGACGGTTGACATACCTGTGACCCTCCAACCCCTTTACCACTGGTCAAATACCTCTTCCCCCTCCAACCCCTTTACCACTGGTCAAACACCTCTACCCCCTCCAACCCCTTTACCACTGGTCAAATACCTCTACCCCCTCCAACCCCTTTACCACTGGTCAAACACCTCTTCCCCCTCCAACCCCTTTACCACTGGTCAAATACCTCTACCCCCTCCAACCCCTTTACCACTGTTCAAACACCTCTACCCCCTCCAACCCCTTTACCACTGGTCAAACACCTCTACCCGCTCCAACCCTTTTACCACTGGTCAAACACCTCTATCCCCTCTAACCCCTTTATTACTGGTCAAATACCTCTACCCGCTCCAACCCTTTTACCACTGGTCAAATACCTCTACCCCCTCCAACCCCTTTACCACTGGTCAAATACCTCTACCCCCTCCAACCCCTTTACCACTGGTCAAATACCT
>NC_052341.1:15427549-15542549 GCF_016432855.1 Salvelinus namaycush
GAGATAGAGGGAGAGAGAGTGAGAGAGAGAGAGATTAGGAGATAGAGGAACAGTTAAAGACATTCATACAGTATTTCTTCATAAGGCTCATCTCAGAAGACAGCTAATCAGCCAGTATGTGTAGTTGGCCAAAAGACAGAAGGACCTTAGTTACGTCCCAAATGACACCCCATTCCCTGTATAGTGCACTACTTTTGGGCCCTGGTTACAAATTAGTGCACTTAATAGGCAATAAGGGTGCCATTTGGGATACAGTCCTCATCATTGTCAAATCCCACTGCTCCAACCCACACAATGTGACATTTAAAACGTCTCTACGACACAACACAAACAAGCAATCCATGACAACAGAAAACGAACATGCACTGCTACAAATGTAGGCCAGCACAAACGTATTTGCATATACAATAACATAACACCAGGAACATATAAGCTGACATTGACAGAGAAAGACCTGTTACAGTAATACTTTACATTGGAAACATGGTGTTTTATTTAGCCAGATAAAAACAAGTTCAGAAGGTCTTTGTGCAAGTCTCAACCTATCTTTGCTGTCACTACAAAGCTGAGCTCCATCAGAAAAGGAAGAGACGGAGGAGGACGATGAGAGGAGGAGAGAGACGGAGTGGCACTGTCTCTAATTAGCTATGCAAATCCCTCTGCTGGTGGATTGAGTTTTAGAAACGAAATTGGTGCTTTGGGTCTTCTGTGCCTTTTTTAATCTCCCCGCAAATGTGGCTGGTTATAAATGGGGGTTTGACATTTTTTAACAGTGGGTTGGAGAGGTTTCCTATTACAGCCTTGTCCTTCCAACTGACTGACTGAGCCCCTAGTGAACATTTATCCCCATGCCAACCACCCTCTACCCCTCCCCCACATCCACTACCCCAACACTGGGGCTGGCTGGCTGTCAGGGAGGGGAGAGTTCATCACTTCTCTGCCCATTACAGCTCAATGTACCCCTGGGTGTCCTAGTACCATAGCAGCCTAGCTGTCAGGGTGGAAACTTAGCCACTCCTCGGGAAGAGGCACAAGACAAAGACAAATCATAGTGCAGAGCAGACCACTAACAGCCATCTGTTACATAAATCTGAATTTACTCCAATCAAAAGCGCTGTTATGTACTCAAAGTACTATCCTAGGGCATCTAATTTCAGGAGCCATACGGTTGCCTATTGCCAGAAACCAAAACCACAAACATTGTAGCTGAAATCTCAGTAGTGCTGGTGGTAGTATTGGTGGTGGTGATGGTAGTGGTGATGGTAGTGGTGATGGTAGTGGTGACGGTAGTGGTGATGGTAGTGGTGGTGGTAGTGGTGATGGTAGTGCTGGTGGTAGTATTGGTGGTGGTGATGGTAGTGGTGGTAGTATTGGTGGTAGTATTGGTGGTGGTGATGGTAGTGGTGATGGTAGTGGTGATGGTAGTGGTGGTGGTAGTGGTGGTGGTAGTGGTGATGGTAGTGGTGGTGGTAGTGGTGATGGTAGTGCTGGTGGTAGTATTGCTGGTGGTGATGGTAGTGGTGGTAGTATTGGTGGTAGTATTGGTGGTGGTGATGGTAGTGGTGATGGTGGTGGTGATGGTAGTGGTGATGTTAGTGGTGGTGGTAGTGGTGCTGGTAGTGGTGATGGTAGTGCTGGTGGTAGTATTGGTGGTGGTGATGGTAGTGGTGGTAGTATTGGTGGTGGTGATGGTAGTGGTGATGGTAGTGGTGGTGGTAGTGGTAGTGGTGGTGGTAGTGGTAGTGGTAGTGGTGGTGGTAGTGGTGATGGTAGTGGTGGTGGTAGTGGTGATGGTAGTTGTGGTAGTATTGGTGGTGGTGGTGATGGTAGTGGTGATGGTAGTGGTGGTGGTAGTATTGGTGGTGGTGATGGTAGTGGTGATGGTAGTGGTGATGGTAGTGGTGGTGGTAGTGGTGATGGTAGTGGTGATGGTAGTGGTGGTAGTATTGGTGGTGGTGATGGTAGTGGTGATGGTAGTGGCGGTGGTAGTGTTGGTGGTAGTGGTAGTGGTGGTAGTATTGGTGGTAGTATTGGTGGTGGTGATGGTAGTGGTAGTGGTGGTAGTATTGGTGGTAGTATTGGTAGTGGTGATGGTAGTGGTGATGGTAGTGGTGATGGTAGTGGTGGTGGTAGTGGTGATGGTAGTGATGGTGGTGGTGATGGTAGTGGTGATGGTAGTGGTGGTGGTAGTGGTGATGGTAGTGGTTGTGGTAGTGGTGGTGGTAGTGGTGGTGGTGATGGTAGTGGTGGTGGTGATGGTAGTGGTGGTGGTGATGGTAGTGATGGTTGTGATGGTAGTGGTGGTGGTGGTGATGGTAGTGGTGATGGTAGTGGTGGTGGTAGTGGTGATGGTAGTGGTGGTGGTGATGGTAGTGGTGATGGTAGTGGTGGTGGTGATGGTAGTGGTGGTGGTGATGGTAGTGGTGATGGTAGTGGTGGTGGTAGTGGTGGTGGTGGTGGTGGTGGTGGTGATGGTGGTGGTGGTGGTGATTGTGGTGGTGATGGTAGTGGTGATGGTGATGGTATTGGTGGTGGTGATGGTAGTGGTGGTGGTGATGGTAGTGGTGATGGTAGTGGTGGTGGTAGTGGTGGTGGTGATGGTAGTGGTGATGGTGGTGGTGGTGGTGATGGTGGTGGTGATGGTAGTGGTGGTGGTGATGGTAGTGGTGATGGTGGTGGTGATGGTGGTGGTGGTGGTGGTGGTGATGGTAGTGGTGATGGTAGTGGTGATGGTAGTGGTGGTGGTGATGGTAGTGGTGATGGTAGTGGTGGTGGTGATGGTAGTGGTGATGGTAGTGGTGGTGGTGATGGTAGTGTTGATGGTAGTGGTGGTGGTGATGGTAGTGGTGATGGTAGTGGTGATGGTAGTGGTGATGGTAGTGGTGGTGGTAGTGGTGGTGGTAGTGGTGATGGTAGTGGTGATGGTAGTGGTGATGGTAGGGGTGATGGTAGTGGTGATGGTAGTGGTGGTGGTAGTGGTGATGGTGGTAGTGGTGATGGTGTGGTGATGGTAGTGGTGATGGTAGGGGTGATGGTAGTAGTGATGGTAGTGGTGATGGTGTGGTGATGGTAGTGGTGGTGGTGTGTTTTTAAGGCCCTTCAGGGCCAGAGTTTTGGGTCAAACTGTGGTGGGCAGCCAAACCCTATACATGCTTTTATACATTAATTAACACAACCCCATTTGTCCTTTAACATTCTAATCCCTCAACCCCTTATGTTTCAGCTGTGCTGACAGTCTCCCGAAACAACTCTTGCATTGTAATAAATAAGCCCAAATCCCTCTGTGTCTCAATGAGCACGTTGTTGCCCTCTCATAAACCCAGGGGTGTAATTGGGCTGGTGCGTGTCCTAACGCCGCAGATCAAAGGTTAACAAAGCAGGTACTCATTTAGGATGTCAGGGATTAGCTGGCTCTGGACCCACAAAGCTGGCATGTAATATGCTGCGTATTGATCAAAGATTTTGTTTGCGTCCCAAATGGCACCTTATCCCCTTCATGGTGCACTACTACTGACCAGGGCTTTGGTCAAAAGTAGTGCAACATATAGGAAACAGGAGGCCATTTGTGATGTTCCCTTGACTAATATTAGAGTCCTTACTTTTAACAGATGGGAGGAGGAGTGGACCAGCTTACCTTTGTTCCAGTATGTTAGAGAAAGGAGAGGAGAGGGGAAGCGGAGAAGAGGAGAGGAGAAGAGGAGAAGAGGAGAGTAGAGAACCCAACAGAAGACCGTAGGCCGATAGGCAGTGATGAGTGGGAGCTGTACGTGACACGAAGCAGCAGTCTTCATGGAAAGCTTTCACGTTTGTTTAGGGAGAGCTGACATGTGTAGAGGGCAGCCATATCACTACACTTTGAGCTGGACCGGCTGTGTGCTGTTGTACTATATCCCTGTTTTCAATAGGGCTCGATAAGTGTTGAAAGTGGTTCAGAAAAGCAATAAAAGATTTGGACAGAGATCACAATGGAAACTTCTACTAAATCACTGTGGTGCCCTTACAGCACACACATAAATACAGTGTATACATTGTCATTAGCTCACATACACATGCATTTACGGAACACAGCCACACTTAAAAGCCTTTTAATGGACATTGAGGGCTTCAGAATGACAGAGTTTACTCCACAATGCACTGGGGTCATTCAGGGTTGCACATCTGACACCACACCCTCCTCCATTAGTCCCTGCTATCCCAGTCCCCTTTAATGAGCTGGGTTTGGTTTGCCTATAGCAGCAGTCGGGCAGTCACATGCGTTTAATGTGAAGCTGCCTGGGTCATGTAGCCTGGTTAAACCACACTAAATGTTGTGTTCACCACAGAGTACAGCATTCAGTCTGGTTTAACCAGGCTATGGGTCACAACCAACCAGCAACAGTGATGGAACAGTGTGTATCCATGCAACCGTTGCGGTCTACCAATATTGTTAGTAAATTTACCTCTCATTAGACATTTCATATCATGTCTCGTCTTCTGCGGAATTTTCGTCACAGATTTGTTTTGATTTATCTTATATTGCAATACTTTTTAAAGACTTATATGTTGAGATTATGTGTACGATATGTTGCCAAGTATTACAGGAAGTGTGTTTTGTTTTCCTTTTTGGTCTAATGCTACTACTGTTATAGGCCGGTAGTCACAGCTATTCACAGTAACACACAACATCCCTGTAAAAAGATGGTGCTAATTGTCTAAACGGAATCTTCTAAAGATAGGATTGTACTCTCTTCGTGGATCAAATGCCTCTATGCCATGAGGGTCACCTCCTGAATGTGTTATATTATAGCTGCTGACACCCAGAGACAGGACAGTACATTGATTATAGGAAAGGTGACAGCTGTGTATGGAGATGTGTGGACTGGATGCCTGGCTTGGGTGTGGTGTCTGTCTGAAGCGTTAAGCAGGGATTCATCCTGTCTAGTCACGGCTTATCAGGGGACTGACTGTCACCTACCAATGAGATATGGCAACTACACATTTACAAATCAGGAAGAGTTTCTGTTACTGTTACAGACACAGAGGAGGAGCAGCATCATGGGCGATTTCAAGTATACGTCTAACCAATGATTTTCTATTTTTGTATAGACAGGTGGGCTCACAGTATTTTAGTTATGACTGCCTATCTTGCACTACAACTGTGTAATGTTTGTATTAGCCAAAGCTGTCTGACACCATGGCGCTTTGTTTCAAAAACAATGGCTCACATAACATCTCTCCAGTCGACATTCAGTCAAGTCTGAGTCCAAGCTTATCTCCGTCACTATGAAGTCAGGACACAATACTATACAGCCAATTGAGCATGTCTGTGACCCAAATGGCACCCATATTCCCCATACAGTGCACTCCTTTTGACCAGAGACCTATGGGGAATAGGGTGCCATTTGAGACACTATCCATGACACCAACAGGCCAACAGGCTGATCTCTCTAATGTAGAGAATGCAGCAGAGCAGAGAGACAGCAGAGAGACAGTGAGCCACAGGTTTAAGTCAGCGGGACCTTTACTCCTCTTTATTTCTGAATACGCCAGGCTCATGAGCTGCTTGTGCTAAGGCTGTCCTAAATCTGAGGCATTATACGTTGTCCCAAATGGCACCCTATTCCCTATATAGTGCACAACTAATGACCAGAGCCCTATAGGATACCATTTGGGACTCATCCCATGAGTAAAAAAGAGACTAGTCTATTAGAAATTATTTATCTTTCCTCTGATGCTCAGTCTGTGACGTGGGGACTACATTCTTTCCGAAGGTACAGGGAACCCAGACAAACATACTACTAATAATCATTCAAATCCTGGTTGATTCATTGGCTCTGGAGGGCTCAAATAGAGATAACTGACTATCAGTGTTGTTGGTGAGGTATTGCTGTTCTGTCTGGCATTGCAAGTTGAATGGTCTGGGTTGGGTCTGTGTGTGTATGGATCTGATGTTTTTCCAGCACCACCCGAGCCATAGCGGCGGCAGGTAGCCTAGTGGTTAGAGCGTTGAACTTGTAACCGAAAGGTTGCAAGATCGAATCCCAGAGCTGACAAGGTAAAGATCTATTGTTCTGCTCCTGAACAACCCACTGTTCCTAGGCCACCATTGAAAATAAGAATTTGATCTTAACTGACTTGCCTTGTTAAATTAAAAAAATAGGACTTAATCCTTGTCTGGCTGCCTCCAACCCAGTGACAGTAGCCATTTGATTGACATAATGGAATGGAAACACAGACATGGGTGGATGATTTACAGGGGTACACAGTGGAATCTAATGATCACTTGAATTGTATTGTAGAGTCATAATAACTGGTGTGTTACTGATTGAGAACACAGATGATGAACGTCTACAACACCATAAAGTGGCAGCTACTGTAGTGACATAGGGCTCCATTAACTCAACCATTGGGTGGATAACAACTTCAGTACTTTTAAACATAGCTGACTCTGGCTCTCTAACTTAAGTATGTGTCCCAAATGGCACCCTATGTAGTGCACTACTTTTGACCAAAGCCCTATGAGCTTTGGTCAAAAGTAGTGCACTATGTAGGGAATAGGGTGATATTTGGGATGTTATCTAACACTAGTACCCATACAGTAGGCTATGCCCAGCTGGTGCCACCATTAATCACAGCTAACAAACAGGTCCTCTACCACTCTGTCT
Source organism: Salvelinus namaycush (assembly GCF_016432855.1). Taxonomy (NCBI): domain Eukaryota; kingdom Metazoa; phylum Chordata; class Actinopteri; order Salmoniformes; family Salmonidae; genus Salvelinus; species Salvelinus namaycush. The sequence continues at coordinate 15,434,194 of NC_052341.1, forward strand.
GACGCAGGCTCCCCGCCAAGCAGCCTATGTGTGTCCCAAATGGCACCCTATTCCCTGTATAGTACATATGGTCCATTGGGCTCTGGTCAAAAATAGTGCAGTATATAGGGAATAGACCTCTGGTTAAAAGTAGTGCAGTATATAGGGAATAGACCTCTGGTTAAAAGTAGTGCAGTATATAGGGAATAGACCTCTGGTTAAAAGTAGTGCAGTATATAGGGAATATACCTCTGGTTAAAAGTAGTGCAGTATATAGGGAATGGGGTGCCATTTGGGAGACAGTCTATGAAAAGCCTTGTCCAAACAGACTCTGACATCATAAGCTCAAGGATTTCCCAGGTGTTCCGGAGCCAATGACATCACCCTGCCATTCAAGAGCACAATGAGGACTTTGAGAGGTGGGTGGTGGCTGGTGAGAACAGTCAGCAGAACAAGAAAAGAAACATGCAACAAGAAGGCCTCTCTCTAAATAATATGGAAAGTGGAGATGAGAGCCAGAACAGTTTCGCAGCTGAACCCAGTTAACGCCTGTTTGGAAAATATTTAGGAGGGGGTAGGGGGGGTGAGGGGTAAACAGTCTATGGCTGACAGTTTGGAGGGTATGTGTATGTTTGAGTGTGTGAACACTGGAGGGGGCATAGATATTCAAGGAGAAACAATATCATTGTTCTTAAATCCACCATTCTACAAACATGTATTATTCCTAGCCTATTTTTCAAAGCCAAGGTTTTTCTGAAACAACTGGGTGTTTGTGAGAGCCCTAGCCTGAGCTAGCTGTCAGCTTTACCTTATTAAAATGTCATTGACTCTTAAACAGCATATTTATACACTGCTAACTGGGGCTGCAATGGCAGGCAGGCAGCAGAGCCTCCACAGCACACAGAGCCACTGTCCCAAATGGCACCCTACTCTCTATTTAGTGCACTACTTTTGACCAGGACCCATAGGGCTCCTATGGCTCTGGTCAAAAGTAGTGCACTACATAGGGAATAGGGTGCCCTTTGGAATTCAGCCAATCTCCTTCTCCTTCTCCCTTTCCATGGCAGGCTGACGCAGTCACAGACTGCCTGTGTCAGGCAGAGATAAGGTGTATTACACAATGTATGCACAGGCCCTCTTTGATTGATGCTTCTCCATTATTATTATGTCCTGGCTGGGTAATATATTCCTGGGTGTCATTAAAGACCTGGTCTACATTAGTTGTGTCAAATTGCGGCGGCCGAGGTGCAAGGACCTATCTGAACATCAAAACGAGGTGGCATTGACAGGGTGCTGGGTTGATGGTGGGTGGTGGGTGGTGGGTTGATGGTGGTGGTGGGGGGCGGGGGGAAGAAATGTTCAACTAACACAGTCACAGACAGAACCAATAGGGTTCAGCTCAGGGAATGTGACATTTTTTTCTCATTAAATGATAGCTTTTCGGTATCTATGTAAAATAGAGGCTGCATCCCAAATGGCACCCTATTCCCTTTATAGTGCACTACTTTTGACCAGAGCCCTATGGGGTCCTGGTCAAATGTAGTGCACTATATATGTGATAGGGTGCCATTTGGGATGTTGCCTCTCTTCCTCCTGGGTTCCTGGGTCGCAATTAACAACGGCAGAAAAAATAATTTGTGGGCCACATCTGTAGACTGCAGGGAGTATGGTTACTCCTGCACATGAACTGATGTAGGAAGGTGGTTATCTCCAAAGAGAGATGCCAACTAAGAGAAGCAACTGTCTTGATACAAAATTAGTGCACTACAGTATTTACGGAATAGGGTGCCATATGGGACTCAAACTAAATAATTCCAGTAATTAGCACTCTCCAAGAGAGAGGAACCCTGTATCACGTAAGAGGACATCTGCATTCCTCATTCTCATTACATGTAGAAGGGAGTTAGAGTTATACCACCTTGGCCAGACTCACATTTTATCACCCTGTTGTCTCGTGGGAGGTAGCACTGATGTGAGGTGGTGGGTTATGATTCCATGTTGTATTCCCATTTGCCTCTACTCCTGGCAGCTCATCAGAGAGAGAAGGGATATCTGTTTCAGTGAGGAGCTTTATGTTGAGGTGTGAGTGTGGAATGTATAACGTTTGCCACGTCGCAGGGCAGAGAATGGAAAAAGCAGGGCAGGCACACATGAGTGTGGTGCTGTGTGTATGTGCTTGTGTATGTGCATGCATGGGGGTATATGTGTGTGTGTGTGTGTGTGCGCGTGCGCGCATGCGTGCATGCGTGTGGAGGTGGAGGTGGAGGGGGCGATAGGGTTGGGGCATAGAGGGGTCCTGGGAAACCTCTACACACCTAACTGCTAGTCCAGATGTGGAGGCTGTTTCTACAGTCAGGGGAGGCACATCTGTCTAGTGGACTAGGGCCTGAGTAATGCAGTGCGTGTGTCTGTGTCTGTGTGTGTGTACAGTGTGTGTGTTTCCATGTCCTGGTGTCCTCACTTCATGCTCTGCAGGCACAGGGAATACCATCCGTTAATAGGTTTAGCAGTCACACCCCGACCCTCTACGAGGTCCACCTGACTCTCTGCAAGGTCTTTCTGAACAGAAGGAAGGTGGGCAGAATTCCATGGAGTTTAGAAGGTGGGCAGAATTCCAAGGTTTAGAAGGTGGTTAGAATTCCATGGAGTTTAGAAGGTGGTTAGAATTCCATGGAGATTAGAAGGTGGTTAGAATTCCATGGAGATTAGAAGGTGGTTAGAATTCCATGGAGTTTAGAAGGTGGTTAGAATTCCATGGAGTTTAGAAGGTGGTTAGAATTCCATGGAGATTAGAAGGTGGTTAGAATTCCATGGAGATTAGAAGGTGGTTAGAATTCCATGGAGTTTAGAAGGTGGTTAGAATTCCATGGAGATTAGAAGGTGGTTAGAATTCCATGGAGTTTAGAAGGTGGTATGAATTCCATGGAGTTTAGAAGGTGGTTAGAATTCCATGGAGTTTAGAAGGTGGTTAGAATTCCATGGAGTTTAGAAGGTAGTTAGAATTCCATGGAGTTTAGAAGGTGGGCAGAATTCCATGGAGTTTAGAAGGCGGTTAGAATTCCATGGAGTTTAGAAGGCGGTAAGAACTCCATGGAGTTTAGAAGGTGGGCAGAATTACAATGTTGAGTTTGTGTCACGTATGACTGTCATTATTCACTTTGTATTGTGATTACTTCTCTACGGGAAAAATGATTACAGACACAAAGAGAAGCAGTAGTCTTACCACTCAAATGAAACCATTCAAATGGCCTCGCTGTTGGATTGAAAGCTTTTTATGGATTCATTTATTAGTGCTTTGGATGCCGGCCATTAATACTTTTTTTTGCTTTCTTGAACTTCAAGAAACTGTTTCTTTATGATCAATTCAAAGCAAATAAGGGATTAACATGAAATTAAAACAATCAAATACACATCCACAGCATTTATCCTACATTCAGCAAACTAACATACAGTACCAAAACTAATGCAGAATGTGAAATTACATTTAAAACAATAACAATACATTATTAGAAATCAATCTGCCAACCACCACATTTCAATGGAGACAGCCCTGTCTAAATGTTTATGCATTTACCAAACAGTTTTCCCTTGTGGCCTATGAGTCACTAGGAGACCCATCAGCACTGTACTGGGGAATGTACTGTAAATGACAATGCAGTGTCAAGTGGCTTTCATCTCCTGTAATGACACGCAAGTTGAGGCTGGCAGGGTAAATTATGCCTCTTTCTTATCCCAGCCTGCTGGAGGTTCAGTATCTAGTCAATAGTATACCTCAAACCACTTGTATATAGTCAGGATTACTGGTTGAGACAGTTGCACTTGTCGAAATTACCCCTATTGGTGTCTAAGCAGCAATTACAGAGGAGATTTATATACCTGTAAGATGTACACGTACAGTAGAGTGGATGCTATAAAAATGAATTTATACACTTCCTTCTAGCATACAAATGTAAGTATTTGCTTAGGGATTTGTCTTTGACTGGTGATAATGTGTTCATTGTTCAAAGCCTGGTTGGAGTGGGACATCTTGGACAGTATCTTGGCCACAGAGACAATCAACTAGACTACAGATATTCTACCCTTTGCAGCCCCATTCAGCCTCACAGACATATAGCTGGAATAATCTGTCACTGCCCTTTGATTATGCACTGTGGCTAACAAGGTATCTTTCACGCTCCGTATGATATTAACAAGTCATTCACTGAAGGCAGAGATTTAATTAGACTTCTGGGGTCTCTAGCAGTACGTAAATAAATGAAGGCTAAGCTTATATCCAGACCACAGATGATGACGTTAACAAATAGTCTTCATTACATATTTTCCGAATGACCAGGCCGGATCCTCCAGGATGTAAATATTGTGAGTGGGATTCAAGAGGCGAGGGGTTTGCGGGCTTCACACTTAAACATGAAAGATGGTGAGGGGAAGCTTATCAGCCAGTAAAAGATAGTGAGTTTATTGCCCAATTGACGATGATGAAAAATTACCTCTGGAACATAATTTCTTTCACATCAGCTTCTAACATATCAACGGCCACATCATTCACTAAGGTAATTAAGTAATGGAGTTATAGGTTTTTTCAGTTATACAACCATGCTGTTTGAAAATATTTAGAAACACCTCACGTTATTTCATTAGATATGTGTCTATCCGTTTAAGGTAATTTTAACCAAAACAATTTTACAAATTTGAATTAGACAGGACTTGGAGGCAAATTCCCATGTGATATATGGAATGGATGCAACAAGGGAACTCTACAGCAGTCAGCAGTTGACTTATGCCTGATGACACCAGCTGTAACGCTATCCCACCAGACGTCACGCCAGACACACTCAGACACACACACACACACTGCCAATCAACCCTGTTCTCATGACCTCAGTGTGTCCACAGAGACAGAGAGAGCTCAGGTGTTTTCGCAGTGTGGGGTTTCTGTTCCAGCGTTCCAGGTTCTCCCTCAAACTGGAGACCTGCCCTCCTTGAAAGAATGACTGGCCGAGGAGCTACTACATTTCACAGCCGACTCCAGGGTGTGCGATAGAGAGATAGGAAAAGGACAAAGGTCTGGTAGAAAAAATATGTGAGTATAATGTATTTTCATAGACTTTCTAAACAGTTCTGACTAACAGAAGTTGGGGAGACATACAAGAAAGCAACAGTATAGGGAAGTAATCTCTTCCCATACACCTCTGACTGACTTCTAATCCTATACTCTCACTTATAGAGCAATAACTGTTTCTTTCCTTTTTCTTATATTGGAAATAGAGATTTTGATTGATTTGATTAAGAATGGACCACTCACCAGAGGTAAGGCAATATCCTCCATGTCCAGCAACAGATCTCTATCACAGGCAACATGCTGCTCACATAGTTCATTAAGAAGGAGAGCGGGGGAGGATGGGGATGGTAGGTGAGCCTGCAAAAAAAAGCAGCACCAGACCCCGGTCTCTCCTCTACCCATATATCATATCTGACACGTTCAAGTCCTTCAGCTTGACAGCAGCCGGCCCTTCTCCCTCAGTCTCTTGTCTTTGCTTTCACAGGGAATTATTCTTACTGTGGCACAATAATCACACAGATTGAGAAGTTTGTTTGTCTTGGCGCCTGTCTGGACTCTCAGGTGTCCATCATCAACAGAAAGGTTGGGATTGACTGGTCTATCACCTCAGTTTAGGTATACCAGTGAAAGCTACACTTCACCTGAACACCTCAGGCCAATGTTGAAGGTCATAGGAAAACAGTTAAGAGAGAAAAGACCATGTCCAACTAAGGAAAGATCATGTTTATCAAAATATAATATGTTATTGTAATGGGGCTTAATCACAAGATGTCATCCATGGTGGGTTAGACTTTTGTTCTGGTTGGGAAAGACAGCTGTCTTAACACTAATACAATTTCCATACATGTTGTATGATATTTCATAAATTACCTTACATAAATCACGATCTTCACCCAGCATGAATACTGTAGCTGTATGTTACCCACCGGACCAGCGATATTCAACAGTACTCTTGAGCCACAGTGACGCTATGCAATCATTTCATTTAGGAAGACAAACACCTGATTCAACAAATTACTGCCTAAATGTATCATTTTTGGGCTTCATTCATTACCTATGAGACAAAACAGCGTGGAAATATGCTAGTATTCAGTCAGTCCCTAGCCCTTGAAATACCACAGAAATCCTGTCTCCGTTAAAAACATTCTTAATTCAAATTCACATTCAGTATGGCAGCAACTCGATTGTTACCCCAACATTGCAGCTGAAGAGAATCCACGGCCCAGTCTAGCCCGGCTGTCTTCTTTAAATGTATGAGGAGATACTTATCTGCAGGAAATGGCCAATCACACCTCCACATATTGCTTTTTAATGAACCACGAGCGCTGTCCAGCTTCACTATAATGAAGTACTGTAGCATGTGACGCATCATCAGAGAGCGCCATCAAATGAGCGCCATTTAGGCGTCAGGATCCATCTGATATCACCCACCACCACCACACCTCATCACTTCCAGTGTCGCCATGTTCTGTTCTGGCTCTCTCTACCAGATAAAGAAGTGGGGTCAAAATCAAATCAAATGTTATTTGTCATATGCTTCGTAAACAACAGGTGTAGACTAACAGTGAAAAGCTTACTTACGGGTCCTTTTTCAACAATGCAGAGCTTATGATTAAAACCATATATACAAAGAAATAGTGACACAAGGAATAATATGCAGTGAACGTATAACAATGACGAGTAAAAATAACATGGCTATATAAAGGGAGTACCATTACCGAGTTGATGTGCAGGGGTACGAGGTAATTGAGGTAGCTATGTACATATACTGTAGGTAAGGTAGGGTTAAACTGACTAGGCAACGGGATAGATAATACTCAGTAGCAGCAGGGGATAGCCATTTGATTAGCTATTTAGCAGTCTTAGAGTGGACATTTTATATTGATGTATTTGTTTAAGTAGGAGTGCAATCTATCTAATGATACAAGAGTCATCTCTGCATCTCTATCTTTAGCCCTGCTGAGTTGGGCCAAGCAGGGCAGTGACCTAGTATGCATCCCAAATGGCACCCTATTCCCTATACGTAGGCGAGTCGCCCTGGTTTGTGCATATACCATTTAGATCATGAATGTTTTGGGGGCAATGCTATTAGGCTAAGTAATATGTTGTTATTCTAAGTATTGGCTAGTTGTTTAGAATATTGTAATTCAGCTTCAGTGATATTCTAGGAACTCCCACGTGGAACGTTTTAAGTTCAGTAAAGTCAAAGTCACAGTGACGTTTGGACCGTGACTTGCAGAGTGCATTTGGAGATTGGTTTTGACGATTGTTGTCCTGTTTTGATATATAATATACCATATGTGTTGTTAACCTTCTGCGACTCAAACCAGCCTGTCTTTCAACCGTGTCCTGCTTCCTGGAAATATGGAGGCCCTCCGTGCTGCAAAGACTACCTAAGCCGCACCCTCCTCTTTCTCTCTCTCTCTCTCTCTCTCTCTCTCTCTCTCTCTTTCTCTCTCTCTCTGCATCCTGCTGCCTCTTAGAGGAAGGAATGTGACACACACGCACACACTCCAGACACACTGAGATTTGAATGTTAGATTTGAAAAAGCGTGTTTTTGTAAAAGCAATAGTGAGGTAGATATTATCCAGATATTATCCAATCAGAACACTGGGAATAATTAATTAACCATATTCATCTGACAAAGTTTGCTGGGTACTTTGCTTCATAAAATATTTATTTTGATTCCTCAGGGCATTCGTGACACTGTAATACAGGTCATGCAAACACAAGTAAATTACACATTCTAGATCTTTATCAATGTCTCCTTAATATTGATGAACTATGGACCTTTAGTATCCATGGGAAGTAGGCTGTGTTTACACAGACAGCCCAATTCTGATCTGTTTTACCACTATTGGTCTTTTTACCAATCACATCAGATCTTTCCACATCAGATCTTTCTTAGAGCTGAACTGATTGGTCAAAAGACCAATTAGTGAAATATCAGAAATTAACTGCTTATTTAAAACCTCTTAAGGATCTCTACAGATCGGTGTCCCACCCATGGTATGGTTGAGCTAACGTAGGCTAATGCGATTAGCATGAGGTTGTAAGTAACAAGAAAACTTCCCAGGACATAGACATATCTAATATTGGCAGAAAGCTTAAATTCTTGTTAATCTAACTGCACTGTCCAATTCACAGTAGCTATTACAGTGAAAGAATGCCATGCTATTGTTTGAGGAGAGTGCATAATTTTGAACTTGAAAAGGTATTAATAAACCAATTAGGCACATTTGGGTAGCCTTGACACAACATTTCGAACAGAAATACAATGGTTCATTGGATCAGTCTAACACTTTGCACATACACTGCTGCCATCTAGAGGCCAAAATCTAAATTGCACCTGGGCTGGAATAATACATTATGGCCTTTCTCTTGCATTTCAAAGATGATTGTACAAAAAAATACAAAACAACGGTTGTTTTTTTCTTTGTATTATCTTTTACCAGATCTAATGTGTTATATTCTCATACATTCCTTTCACATTTCCACAAACTTCAAAGTGTTTCCTTTCAAATGGTATCAAGAATATGCATATCCTTTCTTCGGGGCCTGAGCTACAGGCAGTTAGATGTGGGTATGTCATTTTAGGTGAAAAAAAAAAAAGGGGTGGATCCCATTATATAAACACAGCCGTAGTGACACGGAACTCCATCATATCCTTCCAATCTAAAAATGAATGTTCCTGATCAAGTAGCCTCTCTATACTCCCTTGCCTAGTGCCTACCGCCCTCACACACACACAGCAAACATTAACAAACTTTCAAGATAACTCACTTACAGATTAATAATATTGTTTTTGATGTATTGTTCAAATGTTCACGGATACAAATGTTTGTTTAGACATTACAAAACTCCACGGCAGAACAACCAACTTCACTTGAGCATTAATCTGATTAACTTCTAATTGGTCCCAATCCCGGATCCGGGAGCACCCTCATCAGTAAAAAAGCTGACTAGCATAGCCTAGCATAGCGCCACAAGTAAATACTAGCATCTAAATATCATGAAATCACAAGTCCAAGACACCAGATGAAAGATACACATCTTGTGAATCCAGCCATCATTTCTGATTTTTTAAATGTTTTACAGGGAAGACACAATATGTATTTATATTAGCTAACCACGATACCAAAAGACACAACTTTTTTTTCTCCACCATTTTTTTCCTGCATAGGTAGCTATCACAAATTCGACCAAATAAAGATATAAATAGTCACTAACCAAGAAACAACTTCATCAGATGACAGTTTGATAACATATTTATTGTATAGCATATGTTTTGTTTGAAAAATTTGCATATTTCAGGTATAAATCATAGTTTTACATTGCAGCCACCATCACAACTCTCACCAAAGCAACTAGAATAACTACAGAGAGCAACGTGAATTACCTAAATACTCATCATAAAACATTTATGAAAAATACACAGCGTACAGCAAATGAAAGACAAAGATCTTGTGAATCCAGCCAATATTTCAGATTTTTTAAGTGTTTTACAGCGAAAACAAAATTTAGCATTATATTAGCTTACTACAATAGCCAACCACACAGCAGCATTGATTCATGCACGTTAGCGATAGCGAATAAACCAGCAAAAGATATTACATTTTTCACTAACCTTCTCAAAACTTCATCAGATGACATCCTATAACATCATATTACACAATACATATATTGTTTGTTCGAAAATGTGCATATTTAGCGGCACAAATCGTGGTTATACAATGAGAATAGCAGCCAAGCTGCAAACAAAATGTCGGGAGAAATCTTGGGAGAGGCACCTAATCTAATCAATAACTAATCATAAACTTGACTAAAAAATACAGGTTGGACAGCAAATGAAAGATACATTAGTTCTTAATGCAACCGCTGTGTTAGATTTTTTAAATTAACGTTACTACGACATACAGCATGCGTTAAAGTGAGACCGCACCGAAATTAATGCCGGAATAGTAGTTTAACATTTTTCAACAGAACAACGAATTAACATCATAAATAGTTCTTACTATTTGATGAGCTTCCATCAGAATCTTGTGCAAGTTGTCCTTTGTCCAGAAGAATCGTTGCTCGGTTGTAGATTGTCGTCTTCAACTTTGGAATTAGCAGTAAACATTAGCCATGTGGCGAAGACGTGCCCAACTCACTATAACGCAGTACAAATGAAATACCGAAAATCGCAATATACTGATATAAACTGATATAACTCGGTTTAAAATAACTACATTATGATGTTTTTAACACCTATATCAAATAAAATCAGAGCCGGATATATCTAAAGCCTATAACGAGAGCTTTTCAGAATGCAATCCTGAGGTCTGTCTAGCGTCATGATGAACGTTGAAAAGAGTGCACACCCGGTTCCAAGAGCTTTTATACGGCCTCAGATCTACCTAGACACACCATTCCAATTCTCACTGCTTACTGACATCTAGGGGAAGGCGTATGCAGTGCATGTCGACCCATAGATTACATGGAAATTTATAAACTGACCCTGGAACAGAGCCCCAGATTTGAGATTTTTCAGTTCCTGACAGGAAGTTTGCTGCAAAATGAGTTCTGTTTTACTCACAGATATAATTCAAACGGTTTTAGAAACTAGAGAGTGTTTTCTATCCAATAGTAATAATAATATGCATATTGTACGAGCAAGAATTGAGTACGAGGCAGTTTAATTTGGGAACGAATTTTTACAAAGTCGAAATGGCGCCCCCCTATTGAGAAAAGGTTTTAAGAGTTGGATTTATTTGTGTTTCTGTGGTTACTTAATAGGAACCCTTCCTCCTCTTCAGGCCAGGATGATGATATTAAAAACACCACCTCAATGACTGGCCCACAGCTGTGTATATACAATCAAATACATTTTCTCCCTGTCTCTACAGAAAAAGCATTGAATTAATCCTACAATATTCAGCTATGCAACGCTTCAGGCCTGCCCACGAGGACACACAGTGAATGATATGTTGGTATTATATTGCGTCATAAATATGTTGTGTATCAGGAATGATGTATTTCTTTATTCCCTGAAGCCTATTATTTTAATCCAGACCTGGGTTCCAGTACTATTTGAAATCATTTTGAATACTTTAGCTGGGCTTGACAGGGCTTGCGACGTCCCGTGTGGCTTAGTTGGTAGAGCATGGCGCTTGCAATGCCGGAGTTGTGTATTCGATTCCCATGGGGGACCAGTACAAAAAAAGTATAAAGCTGTATGCACACACTACTGTAAATCGCTCTGGATTTCAAGTTTTAACCCAGGTCTGCTTTAACCACCACTCAGAGAATCTAAAGTAGTTCCTTACTGGGTGCTGAGGAGGGTATGACATCATTTCACACTGGGTGGCATCTAACTCTGTCTTTTATTTAGCTCTTACTTACTCTCTTAATTGAGCTCTTAAGTGGCTGATGCCACTTCAATTCTCATAAAAATGTGATGTTTTTAGGACTTGCTCTGTTTTTTAAAGAGTTGCTCTGTTTCAGCCAGAGAGAAAAAAATGAGCTTGTGGGGAAAGTTTTTTTTATGCTAATCATAACTTACCCCAGGGAACATTTTATAAATCCGAAGTCAACTTTGTCCATTTGTAAAAGTTTTTAATGGTAGTATATTCATTTAACAATGTGTGTACTGTGTTGGCCTCAGACTAAATGATGCTGTGTGTCAATAATATTGTATTACAAGTTCACAACATAACCTCTAATAGTGGGAAACTTCTTCTGACCATGTCCGAATCCCACCCGGGAGTCCCAACATTTTGATGAAATTAGTATTCCTGTTTTACAGCCTTGAATTTCCAAGTCCAGAAAACTGCAGCAATAATAGTTCCTAAACCTCAGAGCATAAAGCTGTCTGACAATGAAGTGCAGTACTGAGACGCCCAGTCTGCATCCGAAATGGCACCCTATTCACTATATAGTGCACTACTGTTAACCAAGGCCCATTAAGTGCACTACCTTTGACCATGAGCCCTATGGTCCCTCGTCCTAAAGTAGTGCACTATAGGGTGCCATTTTGGACACACCCCTAGTCTCCTTATGTACCCAGACTACTTGGTCAATTCAATAATTCGAACAAGGAAATGTTGGAGCAACCAAGGTTTCATTGTTAATACGTAGTACATTTGAGTGGAACATCGTCAAAATCTACAGCGCTAGAATAAATATTTCAATATAACTTTATAACAACAATCAAGGACAGATTATTCAATGTTTTGGTATTTGTCTTCTCTGTGGACAGTGTTAACTTTGCCTCACCGTGCCCTTAGAATTGATTCAGTATGCAAAGTAAAGTGTAATTCTGTTCTGAGGGTAATAAACAGCTTTGTGTTTTGCATTACCTTTAAACTCTGCATCCAAGATTCCAACAAGGCTGCGTCGATGGAACCATAGTACAGTCATTTGGATAAATGGCGAAGATGAAAGTGGGATTTTGTTTTTACATGCCTTCTAGACTGTTTGCACATTTTTGCTAAAGCACCAAAGTCTGGGTGTATAATTAAACTCTAAATGCTGTTTTTTTGTGTTTGAAGAAAATGTGTATCCCTGCACTCCTTGCACAAACATCTAACATTCTCCAAATGGCTGTTACACAGACACACCCCGGATCACATAGACTAAGTCGCTAATACTTTAGAAAAGCTACTAGATTGCTTGTTCTGATGAATCACTACAAACTCCTGACTAAGGAAGGAACAACTGTATTGGGTAAGACATGCAGCTATGAATGAGGAAGAGACCCATATCTTTCTTCTCTCTTTCTCGTTGCATTCCTCCATCGATTTGAAATATTTGACCCTTGGGGGTCTGCTGGGCAGCACAGAGGGCTGGAGAGAACCCTCCTATCGCCTCTAGTCTTTTAGGGAGATAGAAAGGCATTGCGTGTGATTTGTTAAATGTGGGGTGCCCCCTGTATTGTGTCCCCAACACGGGGACATCTGGCAGTAGCAATACGGCCCTGTGATAAAGGCCTCTGTGGTCTCTGTACTCTTTCTCAACCAGTGAGCTGTGCAGCATTGAAGCACTGCCCAGACATTCTCATGCTAATACACAGAAAGGATGACAGCAGATGTGAAACATTTGGTTCTGTTCTTGTTCACTTGTAAAGAAATAATGTGCCCGTTATCATTATTTTACTTTCTGCTGTTCCGCTCTGTGTTATAAAACAGAGAGAAAGAATGTTTACAATGGAGGCCATCTTCTTAGGTGGCCTGAGGCAGAGAGAGGGTTGACTTTATGTGTGACTGTTGGGAAAGGGAATATCTAAGGAGAGTGATGGCTCTGAGGGTGACTCAGTGAAAAAGCATTTTAGCTTCAGAATAAGGGTAAACTACAGTAATATAATCATACTAAGAAACATTTGAACAATGAGTTAATCAAACAGGTGTGTGTGTGTGTGTGTGTGTGTGTGTGTGTGTGTGTGTGTGTGTGTGTGTGTGTGTGTGTGTGTGTGTGTGTGTGTGTGTGTGTGTGTGTGTGTGTGTGTGTGTGTGACAGCCCATCAACAGGCAAGGCAGGTTTGGGACTAAGTTCCCTCCCTACTGCCATTTCATTGGATCCTGACATGCCTCTCACATACCTTTGCAAAACGTTTACACACTCTAATTAGATGAAGACATGCCCATCTTCCTCTCTGAAGTCATACAGAAGTTTGATACAACTGCCACGTGTTTAAAATGAAATAAAGGTGCTGAATTTATGCATAGTCATTTAATTTAAACAACAAACAGCCTACATGTTGTATTCTAATCGTGGCTAGAGTACTGACAATGCTCTTTTGGCAATACATTATTGGTTTAATGCGGGATAGCCAGCCATTGACATTTAGAATTGCACTGCGTATTCAACTGTTTTCTGACGTTGAAGTAGACTTACAATATTATTTATTATAAAGACTTTAACAGCTCGAGCGCTGGGACACATGTGAGGGTTATTTTTGAGTGAGCCGCGTGCAAGGTCTAATCCACTAGTGGATGCGGAGCAAGCTCCGGTAGCCTACGAGCTGTCCCCTCTATTTCTTAATGGCAAGACCCGATAATGTCTGCCTAGCATGGCTGTGGCTTCTGAACCGGAGACCCAAGGACCGTTATGGCTTTTAGCCGAGTCTATTCGGACCCCCTGTCCCGAGGAATTTTCAAGAAATTCGTGGTCATGCTGTGTTCTCTCCTCACCTCCCTGTACCTCCTCCACTGCCTCACGGACCGCTGCAGCAGCATGCCCACGCCGGTGAAAGCATCCAGCCAAGTCGTGGGCTTCTTCGCCTCGGAACTACACGACTTGAGGTCGCTGAGGAGGAAAAGACTGTTACAGAAATGGACCACAGGGTCCAAGCCGGGCTTGAGCTACGAGAGCGCCGACGACGCTAAACGCACCTCCGAGTACTCCCGGTTCAACGATGCTGATACCGGACAGGTTTTGTACGAACCGGGACATCAGGTGGACAGTGATAGCGAAAAGAACCGAGAACTGTCGCATTATATGCAGCCTTCTTTGGGTGATATAGTTTATTCGAAGAGATTAGCACCTCGGTTTATGGTGAAGACGGGGAGTACAGGTAAACTCAGTCCGCTTGGAGACGGGAGCAAGAAGCTTCCACAGGCGATGATCATCGGGGTAAAGAAAGGAGGGACGCGCGCGCTGCTCGAGTTCCTCCGCGTGCATCCAGACATCCGAGCTGTGGGAGCCGAACCGCACTTCTTCGACCGCAACTACGAGAATGGACTGGAGTGGTACAGGTAAATGTTTAAATAAATACATTAAATATAAGTGAAATTATTATTTTTGTTATTTTTTATTAGTAGTGGGCTTATTGTTAGTATTATTATTATTGGATTATGATAAGCCTATGCCTCTACTTATCCCAAATTCATCAGTGCAGAGTGAAATATTGTTTGGTGACAAGTTTTAAAAGTTGTGCTGTTGTGTTGTTTTAAAAGTTGTGCACCGCCAGTGCCTCTCACTGGCAACACTTGTTCAACGGACCAAGTTTTATAGCACACTTATTTTCTATTACTTTGTTGCCTTTTGTCTTTGAAGGGGCTTTAATTACAGTATACGGTCCTTTTTTTCATTACAATATACAGGATATAAACAAAGATATTTACATATAAATCATGGACAACTTGGTGCCCTATAGGCTACTTTATTCAACTGTTAAACTAGTGTCAAAGTTGTGGGAGAGCTCTCATAACACCTAAATATATCTTATAATTCACTACAGATTCATTTGATATTTTGGGTATTTTTGATATTAGGAAAATACGCATTTAAGATTAAAAAAAGGTATTTCTGTAGCCTACAATTAACACTGCGTAATTATGACCTATGAACTAGACTAACGACATGTTTTTCCTAACCAATTATATAGGCTATTGTCTTTTTCAAAGACCAATGATGGGGATTCATTTGTAACGATAGTTTACATGATTAAGTAGCCAACCTTATCAATAACCTTATCAATAAGGTCATATTTTATTTACTCAAAATGTATCTTGGCAAATTGGCTTCTCTTTAGGTTTCATGGCAGATCACAATATCACCTTATAAAATGTATCTCCCCAAAATCCTAAAGAAATATATTAGTGTATTAACGTAATTTATGACACTTTCCATTGCATTTAAAATGAAATAAAGTGAATACTTTTCATGTAAAAAATACACTTAATTGCTGTCTTGTAATTATTAATTATCAAATATAAAACATATATAAAAAATCGAATTGTTCTTCATAGGCCTATTCAACATCACCAATAGTTGAATGGGGAGATACAAATAAGTATTATAGGGAAAAGGCCCAGATTTAGATAACATGCATAGTACCGCCTTGCTTCCAAAGTGACAAGCACTTTAAATGCTGCGGGAGTAGGGTCAATGTCTGGCCTAAAATAAATATTCTGAACAAACTCTAAATACACATAAATACAGACATATACTCTCTCCCCCTCAATCCCCTCTCTTCTTTGAGAGTTACCATATTTTATCCCACTTTTCTCTCTCTCTGTGTTCAAGCCTATGGATTTGTGATCAGTAGGTTCACGTTGTTGTGTGTGCATACGTGTGTGTGTGTGTGTGTGTGGTTGTGCACATGCCCATGTGCGTGTGTGTGGTTGTGCGTGCATCCATGTATGTGTGTGGTTGTATGCGTGCCCATGTGTTTGTGTGTGTGTGGTTGTGCGTACGCCATGCGTGTGTGTGTTCTCTCTTCGGGGGTGCATGTCTCTCCCTCTCAGTGGGTCTGTGTGTAATGGGGCATTGCCGACGCTGCAGCTCTGTTTTTAAGAAGGATTAGGGTTATAACGAAGGGTTACCTGAGTGTCTCAGGAGGTTTGATTCACCTTTTGATTGAGTTAACACTATGCAGTTCACTCTAAAAGCTTGGAGAAACTTCTCCTCTCACCCGGGCCCCCTCCTTCTAACTCCCCCAAACCCCCCATCCAGCCTCGGCCCCCTCTCATACCCTAGCTCTCATACCCTCTCCCCACACACAGACACCTCCCTCTTTGTGCCTCTGTGAGCGTGAACACTCTCTCTTT
The DNA here is from genome assembly GCF_016432855.1 of Salvelinus namaycush. Classification (NCBI taxonomy): domain Eukaryota; kingdom Metazoa; phylum Chordata; class Actinopteri; order Salmoniformes; family Salmonidae; genus Salvelinus; species Salvelinus namaycush. The sequence continues at coordinate 15,450,764 of NC_052341.1, forward strand.
TGGCCATCACTCTTTCACACCCTTCTGTTTACCTATTCATCCATTGTGGGAGTGTATATCCATGAGGGTTCCATCTATCCTGAGGAGTTGCCAAGATTCTTCTACATGGAATTTGGTCCATGAGCTCCAAGGACTAGCCGAACAAACTCAACCTCAGGGCCTGTTACACTTAATGCCTTCCATTAAAATGGGGAATGGGCCCTTGAATTAAAATGGCCGGAGCAGAAGAAATAAAGAAGGGTTACAACAACGTGACTGACTAGTCAGCCTGAAGGAGTGCATCTGCTGTGTAGAGGTCCACTCCTGTCAACTCTGTTCCAGGAAGTCTGAGAGAGACTCCCTTTATTAATAGTCTTTGTGTGTGGACGCTTTAACGCAGTCATTTAGACTTGAACTTGATTGAAGTGTGTGAAACTTTGTTGTTTTACTCAAGAAGTGTCGAACACGCAAATGGAAGTGGAATGCTGTTGCTGAACTGTTAATAACCTCTGTGTGTATATGCTTTTGATAGGAAGTAGCCCTCTCATTTAGACATAGGGCTTGATTCAATCAGCCAAAATCCGCCTAGCGGTTGTTTTGGAGGTGTCTCAGTTGGTTGTTTTGGAGGTGTCTCAGTTGGTTGTTTTGGAGGTGTCTCAGTTGGTTGTTTTGGAGGTGTCTCAGTTGGTTGTTTTGGAGGTGTCTCAGTTGGTTGTTTTGGAGGTGTCTCAGTTGGTTGTTTTGGAGGTGTCTCAGTTGGTTGTTTTGGAGGTGTCTCAGTTGGTTGTTTTGGAGGTGTCTCAGTTGGTTGTTTTGGCGGTGGTAGAGGTGGAACTATGTTGGAGCTGTCAAATCCACAAGAGGCTCCTGGTATTATACCTAAAGCGGACATTACCATTGGTTGCACGGAGTTGCATTAAGAGAAATCCCATGCAGCCTTGTTTACAAGTTAAAACAGTGGAATGTGAGATGTGATCTACACCTCCATTATGATGATAGAAACCCTCATTATTTAGTTTAATGATATTTCAAGTTGACCGTCATTTCTTTATAGCCTACACTTTCTCCTTCTGAACTTCTAATGCGAGTAGGGTGGGTGTGGCATCATGACAATGATCCCAAGAGCAGCTGCTCACCAATTTGACGGCTCCAACGCAGTTCAACCTCCAGAACCGCTATGCGGCTGTCTGCTGTCGTCAGTAAACGCTTGATCTGATTGAATCTAGGCCTTAGTTTGATTGAAGTATGTGAAGTTTCTTTTTCCCTCTATTCAAGAAGTGTCAAACGCTAATGGAAGCGAAATGGTGTTTCTGAACTGCAGTGCACTCGGAGTTCATTCACTTGACGTCAAAACCCTCTAAATCTGGGCTTCAGCTGTCAAGCTCTGAACATTTTTTTTCATTCTCTTTTTTGGTCTTTTGTACTGCTGCATGGAATGGCCCAAAAAAATCTGCAGATTATACAACACATATGACAATGTGATGGATTTGTGCAAATGGCTAAGCATTAAGAAAACAAACAAGAGAACGGTCCGGCGCTATTCATTCATGCTACTTGTCATTTTTGTGTATTGTTTCACAATTCTAGAAAACGGTTTTGGTTCTAGAAAGGCGGTCTCGGTGGTAGAGGGAAACAAGGCCATGGTTTTCTATAGCTAATCACTGCATCCAATTTCCTGGAATTACGTGATTCTTTTCATTAGTGTGTGTGTGTGTGTGTGTGTGTGTGTGTGTGTGTGTGTGTGTGTGTGTGTGTGTGTGTGTGTGTGTGTGTGTGTGTGTGTGTGTGTGTGTGTGTGTGTGTGTGTCTGTGAATAGTTAAAGGCAGAGAGAGCAGAGGCATCCATCTCATGGGACTTAGAGTCTTTGTTTAGAGTAATGGCCGATATGTGGACTGAACATGAATCACTATGGCCTGTCTGTCTGTCCCTGTGGGAATGTGTGTGTGTGTGTGTGTGTGTGAGCGAGCGTGTGTGCGCGTGCGCACGAGCGAGCGTACGTACGTACGTGTGTGTGTTTCCGGTGTGTTTGTGTGTGTCTATGGGAATGTGTGTGTGGGGGACATAGTTTAACACTTCGAAGTCCTAATGTGACATGGCATCAACAACATCCAGCGGTCTGTGTTTTCCTGCTTTCCCAGTGGAAACATAGACAGACATATTGTAGCCCCCAAGTCCCTAAGGAAAGTTATCACTTTGTGTAGAAGTTACCAAGATATATTGTCAATATTTGCATAATATTTTTCATATTATTTTCTATGTAATATATCCAACAGTTGCAGTGGCGATTTTAGTATGTAAATCTTGGTGGGGCAATCTCAAAAAGACACAACACAACACTAAACAATGTATTAATTGCAGTATAACGGCAATAAGCGATGCCCACAAATTGTTAGGGCCTACATAAAGCTGTCCCAACTGCAGAGCTTTCTTTCCAGCACCATGGAGTGAATCCTTACCACCGCTACACCTGGCTATCAGCGGAGCCTTGTCTGGCAGCGAAACAATTAATTCAGCCTCGTTTACTGCCTTTTTAAAAAACAAAGCTGATATGGCTGACTTGCTTAAACAAATGTGACAATTGAGATGATCAAACTATGGCATAAAGGGAACGATGAGCGGATAAGAGGCATTCCGTCATTTATTATTATTATTTATTACTTTAATGAGCGAGAGACGATGGAAGTAGTCAATATATGTGTTCAGCACTTTTGAAATATACAGCGACAGAATGCAGAACATGGGCAGCTCTTACAGTATTTTCCCTGTACACCAAGTCAGAACCGTAGGATAAATAAAGACTTTGAAAATAAGATGTTGATATGATCAGTCCAATCAAAGCTACTGTACATATAACGTGATTTGACGTCATTTTATCTGTGGCCAATGACCTTGAGCCTTCTTGGAAGGGCACTTGTAATATAACTCTATGGCAGCACCCAAAGGGCTGACATTTTGGATGTCTACCCTTACTAAGGACATAGACTTTGGGATGACGTACTGTCCCCATGAGTGACAGAACACTGAGCCAATCACGGCGCAATGCTCCTATGTTTGGCTGGCTCACCCCACCACAGAAAGCACTGAGCTAGGCTGAAACACCTGCATTTTGGAGCTGCCTTTCTCAAGAAAATAATAAAGAGACCATGTGTGTATGCGGCTTTATTATTTAACTCGATATATACACTACTGTTCAAAAGTTTGGGGTCACTTAAAATGTCCTTGTTTTTGAAAGAAAAGCAATTTTTTTGTACATTAAAATAACATCAAATTGATCAGAAATACGGTGTAGACATTGTTAATTTTGTAAATTACTATTGTAGCTGGAAACAGTAATTTTTTTATGGAATATCTACATATGCGTACAGAGGCCCATTATCAGCAACCATCACTCCTGTGTTCCAATGGCACGCTGTGTTAGCTAATCCAAGTTTATAATTTTAAAAGGCTAATTGATCATTAGAAAACCCTTTTGCAATTATGTTAGCACAGCTGAAAACTGTTGTCTCTGCCCCACCTGCCCTGATTAACGGGTCGCCACTGGACAGTTGTAAATAACGTTCACCAAGTTTTTGGAGTGAATTCAGCATACCCAGTGTATCTTCCTTCCCCTGACAAAGTGAAATCTGATTCACACCGAAGTTGTACTAATGCATTTTGTACAGCAAACCATTATCTTTTAGTCTTGTAATACATTGGGTAAAATGTATGATTTATGCATTTACATGTGTGTGTATCTGCCTCTCTGTGTACAATGTAAGTAGTTGTACAGTAGGTCTACATTGTTAGCCATTAAACAGGAAGTAGTTCTAGGTCTACATTGTTAGCCATTAAACAGGAAACCAGCGGCTCAGTGTTATATTTCACTACCCATCTCTCTACCTTGTACCGAGACAATCATGCTTGACCCGACAAGCTATTGTTGTGGAAATGTGATGTACTCCAAGTGAACAAGGTCACAGACAACACTCTGATGTAATGAAAGGTCCATGTTGATGGTAGTTTAGCGTTATGTCTGGGACCTACTAGGGTTACCCTCTAGCTCAGCCTTCTACCCTCTAACCCAGCCTTCACCTGTCAAGGCCAGGGGATTTGGAGGGGGGGGGGGGTTGAGCGTGGTCTGCAGGGGTCCGAGGGGGTGCGCTGTCTGACATCACCAGACTGGCTGGATTAGGCCAGACCAAACCATCTAATGAGTTAATTGCCCTTCATAAAAACACATGTGACCTGCACCAGACTAGCAGTCTGAGGTCCCTGCCTGCCAACACATCATCTATCCTATACATAGTATATTTCCAGAAACCCATGTTATTGTCTTGTTAAGCCAAGTCTTACAAGAAAAATAGATGTTATTATTTTGGATTCAGTTGTTTGCATGAAAAGTATGTTGTACCAAAAGCAAAGCACAAGGGAGTGAATTATGAATGAAAAAGCTCAGCTCCAAAAAATAGAAATTTGTGTAAAATTAGGGCCTTTACCTGTTTATTGAACTGGCTGTATTTTACAGGAAATTAAGTAATGGTACTAAAAGTGTTCTGATAATAAAAGCATTGACCCAGTCGGGACCCATAGAGAATGGTTCTTTGGGGATTTTCTGTAGTGCTGCTCTCTGTTCCTCTGGCTAGCCCTGTCTCTGTAGTGCTGCTCTCTGTTCCTCTGGCTAGCCCTGTCTCTGTAGTGCTGCTCTCTGTTCCTCTGGCTAGCCCTGTCTCTGTAGTGCTGCTCTCTGTTCCTCTGGCTAGCCCTGTCTCTGTAGTGGCCTGTGGTGAGAGGCCGTCAGATGTAGGGGAAGACACTATCAAAGTATGTTTTTACTGTACTCCAAATGCCAGGCATACATTACAAGATCCAGATGTAAACATTTGGAATAATATTTTGGACCTTGTCCCATATATGAATACCATAAACATTCATTTTTCAAACTCTTTTGTGATTATCATGATTTCCTACATGAGTCTAGTCGTCCAGCCAAATAGCTTCGCTGATGCTGCTCCATGTATGAAAAGTTGCACAAAGAAAATACATTGACTCAGTCGTCAGAACTGTTGGTGAAAAGTGGTTTAAATTCCCAGCATTTTCCGTGAGCTTCACTTCCAAGTTGTTCATATTTTGGCAGGGTTAGGTGTCAATTAAGTGGGTGGCAGAGTTGAGAGTGCTGCCTTGTTTGTTGCTCTCAGACATGTCACTCGTCATTGGGCCTGTGAAGAGGTCTGGAGGACACGTGGAAAGGAAAGGCTGGCAGCTTATTGGTAGGGAGGAGAAACATCCCAGCAGTTAGCTATATTACTGTGGACGCCTTGAGTAGTGTGAGGAATTTCTGTAGTTTTCCATTATAGCAAAGTCTATACAGGCACACAGAAGCAATGCATTTACAGTAGATGACTTTGCAACTATTCATATTTCATAAGTTCATTAGTTAGCCTTCATTGTGGTGTGTGCTGCTGGTTGTCATGTGAAAGCAGAACCATACCAAGCAAAGAGACTCCTGTGTGTGTGTGTGTGTGTGTGTGTGTGTGTGTGTGTGTGTGTGTGTGTGTGTGTGTGTGTGTGTGTGTGTGTGTGTGTGTGTGTGTGTGTGTGTGTGTGTGTGCATGCGTCCACGCTGCATGCATCCCCCCAGTGTACCACTGGCAGTCAACATTGCTTTGATCTGGCTTGGCCAGGAGTCCAGCTATGACATGTTCTTCCTCTCAGAGTTTTAAACAGAGCGAGTGAGTTAAAATGGGCAAAAAAATCCACTGCACACACTGGTTGAATCAACGTTGTTTCCACATCATTTCAATTAAATTACATTGAACCAACGTGGAATAGACGTTGATTGAATTGACGTCTGTGCCCAGTGGGTCTGTCTCTTTATTTCTCTCTCATACGTACAGTACACTAACTCTCTGGTACCAAGGTGTTTGAAGTACATTTAATACACTCGCTTCTCTGAGCCCAATTGATTTATCAGATTTTCCTTGAAGGTGCACTACTGAAAACACAAAGCTGCATTGAAGCACTCAGAACAGTGCTGGACAGGGTGGTAACCCGATCCCCTGAGAGAGCAAGAAAGAGAAAGAGAGAGAGAGAGCTCATGAGCATGAGACCCTGACTGCCTCATGGTTGTGAAAGTGATTATCATGGAGTATAATTGTACTTGTAACACAAGGGGCCCCTCACCTTCCACTGGAGGAATGTAACCCACCATCACCACACACATACACAAACACACACACACCAAGGTTATTATAGTTTTGTGTTTTTATTTCTATTAGACTAAGATTTTCGTTTGAAATGATGTTTCGTTTCAGTTAGTTTTCACATCTACTTTACTAGTTTTATTCAGTTTCACTTTTATAAAAACGTTTCTATTTCGTTTTGATATTATTTAGTTTTAGTGTTAGGGACAGAAAGTAGCCTAATGTGTGGGAGGCTAGAAGCCATTTATTAGTTGTTGTGTTTTTGGAATGTCACTTCTTGTCACTGTGGGTCAGTAATGCATAAGGTGATGGGTCAGGTTATAGGTTAGGTTAGGTTTAAAGGTAGACTCGGTGAGATGACATAGATAGTGGGTCAATTTCTGGGTCAACCAGGAGCGCTAAAGCGCCAGGCTCAACATTTCCACTGTTTCGGTCCCGTAGTTACCATGTTGTAGCAGCGTGAAGCGCACCTGTGCAGATAATCTGTGTGACTGTGAGAGCAAAGTCTTGCGTCATGCTCATCTCAACGGGTGCGTTCGAGCAGATCACTTTTGTCAAGTCTGTGACCATCGTTGGTCACGGCCTTTCTAAGTGTGTTGCATTCAGGGGATAAAAATGGTCAGACTGGCACCTACACTGCCTTCAGAAAGAATTCACACCCCTTGACTTTTTCCACATTTTGTTGTGTTACAGCCTGCATTTAAAATGGATTCAACTGAGATATTTGGTTACTGTCCTACACACAATACCCGATAATGTCAAAGTAGAATTATGTTTCTGACTTTTTTAATAATTCATGAAAAATTAAAAGCTGAAATGTCTTGAGTCAATAAGTATTCAAACCCTTTGTTATGACAAGCCTAAATAAGTTCAGGAATATACACTTGCTTAACAAGTCACATAATAAGTTACAGTGTTTTAACATGATTTTTGAATGACTACCTCATCTCTGTACCACACATGTACAATTATTTGTAAGTTGAGCAGGGAATTTCAAACACAGATTCAACCACAAAGACCAGGGAGGTTTTCCAATGCATCGCAAAGAAGGTCACATATTGGTAGATACTGTAGGTAAAAAAACAAACAGACATCGAATATCCCTTTGAGCATCGTCAAGATATTTACATTACATTTTGGATGGTGTATCAATGCACCGTCACTACAAAATACAGATGTCCTTCCTAACTCAATTGCTGGAGAGGAAGAAAACCACTCAGGGATTTCACCATGAGGCCAATAAAAAATATTCCAAAACATGCATCCTGTTTGCAAAAATGCACTAAAGTAATATTGCAAATAAATGTGGAAAAGTAATTCACTTTTTGTCTTGAATACAAAGTGTTATGTTTGGGGCAAATCCAATACAACACATTACTGAGTACCACTCTCTGTATTTTCAAGCATAGTGGTGGCTGCGTAGTTAGGCGTATGCTTGTAATCGGACTGCTGTTTTTCAGTAAAAAAATATATAGAATTGAGCTAAGCTAAGGTAAAATCCTCGAAGAAAACCTGGTTCAGTCTGCTTTCCAACAGACACTTGGAGATTAATTCACCTTTCAGTCAGACAATAACCTAAAACACAAGGCCAAATCTACACTGGAGTTGCTTACCAAGAAAATAGTGGATGTTCCTGAGTGGCCGAGTTACAGTTTGGACTTAAATCTACTTGAAAATATATGGCAAGACCTGAAAATGGTTGTCTAGCAATTATCAAAAAACAATTTTACAGAGCTTGAAGAATTTTGAAAATAATAATGGGCAAATGTTGCACATTCCAGGTGTGGAATACTCTTAGAGGCTTACCCAGAAAGACTCACAGCTGTAATAGCAGCCACAAATTATCTTACAAAGAATTGACTCATGGGTGTGAATACTTATGTAAATTATATATTTGAGTCTCTCTCTCACTAATTGGTTGTACATTGTGTACATTGTGTACACATATAACATTATAATTAGGATTTCAGTTTGTGAGTGTGTGTTATGAGGTTAGGTACATGAGAGTTAGTCTAAAGTCTTTACCATTCAAACGCGCCCAATATCTGCGGTGCTGCTCGGGGCAATGTCATCTCGCTGGCCAGGTCATCTGATGCAGCACTCCATCATCCTTCTTGGTCAAATAGCCCTTACACAGCCTGGAGGTGTGTTTTGGGTCATTGTCCTGTTGAAAACAAATTATAGTACCACTAAGCACAAACCAGATAGGATGGTGTATCACTGCAGAATGCTGTGGTAGCCATGCTGGTTAAATGTGCCTTGAATTCTAAATAAATCACTGACAGTGTCACCAGCAAAGCACCCCAACACCATCACACCTCCTCCTCCATGCTTCACGGTGGGAACCACACATGTGAAGATCATCCGTTTACCTACTCTGCGTCTCACAAAGAGAGACTTCAAAGTTCAAAAAATGTTCTGGATTGACTGACCTTCATGTCTTAAAATAATGATGGATTGTCGTTTGTCTTTGCTTATTTGAGCTATTCTTGCCATAAATGGACTTGGTATTTTACCAAGTAGGGATATCTTCTGTATAACACCCCTACATTGTCACAAAACAACTGATTGGCTCAAACACATTAAGAAGGAAATTCCATCAAATTAACTTTTAACAAGGCACACCTGTTAATTGAAATGTATTCCAGGTGACTACCTCGTGAAGCTGTTTGAGAGAATGCCAAGAGTGTGCAAGCTGTCTTCAAGGCAAAGGGTGGCTACTTTGAAGAATCTCAAATATAAAATGTATTTAGATTTGTTTAACACTTTTTTGGTTACTACAGGATTCCATATGTGTTATTTCATAGTTTTGTAATTTATGTAATACATTTCATCTCTCTTATTTTTTTGAAGTCCACAACCATGTGTGTGAGGTGTATACTTGTGTTTCAAAGTACATTTATTTAAGACTACCAAGAATCACTCTGTGTGACCCTGATTTAGCCCAGTGCAGTAAAAGGTTAAATTATAAAGTACATCTCAATGTGACCCGCCAGAGTCAGAAGCTTGAAAACTCCATCAGAAATAAAAGCTTGAAACCTCATTAGATTTCTGCCCCTCAAAAAACAAAAACTTAACATAATTCATAATGGTTTGTATTGTATTTATTTAATTTAGTTTTGGAGTGAAAGATAATAGTTTTAGTATAGTTGTTGTTTAAAATAACGTGTTTGTTAATTATTATATTTCAGTTTACTAAATCGTTTTTTGATGAATAGATTTAATTTCACCCTTGACACACACACACACACACACACACACACACACACACACACACACACACACACACACACACACACACACACACACACACACACACACACACACACACACACACACACACACACACACACACACACACACACACATGCCCTCGATCCCCACCATCACCCTTACACACCCCAGCAGCTGACCCTAAGAGGTCCCCATACAGGGAAGTAGGGAAGCGGGGTAGGTTGGGGAGGGGGAGGTGGGGAAGGTTGGGGAGAGCAGGGCAGGTTGGGGAGGTGGGGAAGGTTGGGGAGGCCAATATAGTTTGGGGAGGGAGGTGGTGCGGTAGGTTGGGCCACGGTACTGGCTGTCAGCAGCTGCCCCCTGGCATGCAGGGAATCTTCCCCCCGATGGGAGGATGGGGTCAGGCAGCAGGTGCAGGGTGATCCTCAGACACCTCCTGAATTCCCCAGACGCTCACACCTGATGTTTTCACCTGACTGACCAAGGCACCCAAAATAACCTGTTTGTTGTCTGTTGGCCTGCGTCTGTCCGTCGGTCTGTCGTTCATTTCTGTGGGGGTCTAGTTGGTAACTTTGGTACAAATGGCTGAAGCCTCACCGACCAGGGACCATGGTGAGCTGCAGACTTGATATTTGATATTTTGCTTGAGCCTGCCTGAAGTGCCAGATGGGTGGTTTTGCTGTTTTGGGACTATTCAATTGGTTCATTAAGACAGGCAAGCTCAATCAAGCACAGATAAAGTATTTAAAATGATATCAAATAGTATTTGAACCCAGGTCTGGTGAGCTGAGCTTTACCGAGAGCCTGTAGAAAGAAAGGTAATTGATCATTGTTAGGGTTAGGTCATCGAGGGCCACCTAGAGGGCTTCACACAGAATGTACCACCCAAAAGAGTTCAGAGTTCACTACAGCAGACAGCAGATGGTATTGTTGGGGATGGAGTTACACTTGTTGCAGCATTCTGCTTGTTGTTTATTTGCTCTGGAGGTTTGCGTCCACACTAGTCAGGCAGGAACCTGTTTGTCCCTTTCTTATCTTAAGAACACTTCCGTTAAACAACTGTTCTTGTTTTATGGGGTATTAGTAACAGTAGTAAGCAGTATCCGCTCAAGGATTCAGATTACAAAACCATTTGGTTTAGGCCTACAAACGTACAAGGCCTGCAACTCTCCGCTATGGTTTGAAATGTTATAGAGCTGAAGCAATTTACTGAAGCAATTTTCGATCATATCTTAAACTTCTTATGGCTGCAAGCCCGACGTCGGTACACTTATGACAACAGCCAGCTCAAGTGCAGGGTGCGAAATTCAAAAGATATTTTCTTAAAATATTTAACTTTCACACATTAACAAGTCCAATACAGCAAATGAAAGGTAAACATCTTGTGAATCCAGCCAACATGTCCGATTTTTGAAATGTTTTACAGCGAAAACAGCACGTATATTTATGTTAGCTCACCACCAAATACAAAAAAGGACAGACATTTTTCACAGCACAGGTAGCATGCACAAAGCCAACCTAACTAACCAAGAACCAACTAAACTAACCAACAAACAACTTAATCAGATGACAGTCTTATAACATGTTATACAATAAATCTATGTTTTGTTCGAAAAATGTGCATATTTCAGGTATAAATCATAGTTTACATTGCAGCTACAATCAGAAATTGCACCGAAAGCAGCCATAATAATTACAGACACCAACGTCAAATACCTAATTACTCATCATAAAACATTTCTGAAAAATACATAGTGTACAGCAAATGAAAGACAGGCATCTTGTGATTCCAGCCAATATTTCCGATTTATTAAGTGTTTTACAACGAAAACACAATATAGCGTTATATTAGCTTACCACAATAGCCAAAAATACAAGCCATTTCCCAGCAGTAAAAGTTAGCGATCGTGACAAACCAGTAAAAGATATATAATTTTTGACTAACCTTGATATTCTTCATCAGATGACAGCCCTATAACATCAGGTTATACATACACTTATGTTTTGTTCGAAAATGTGCATATTTAGAGCTGAAATCAGTGGTTATACAATGTGCTAACGTAGCTACTATTTCCCACAACGTCCGGATATTTTTCTGACACTTTTTATGACACACATATTCTGACCAAATAGCTATTCATAAACATAACTAAAAAATACATGTTGTATAGGAAATGATAGATCCATTAGTTCTTAATGAAATCGCCGTGTTAGAATTCTAAAAAATAACTTCATTACGACATCCAGCTTCGGTATAGCTAGAGTACCCAAAACTTGGGCGCCGACGACTAGTTCACATCTACGACAGATATATGAAATAGCATCATAAAATGTTTCTTACTTTTGCTGATCTTCCATCAGAATGTTGGACAAGGGGTCCTTTGTCCAGAACAGTCGTTGTTTGGATTTAGAACGTCCACTTTCCCTCTTGAATTAGCAAGCACACTAGCCAAGTGGCACGGATCTCTCCATCGTCAACAAAGTCAGAGAACGGAACACGGCAAAACTCCCGAAAAAAATTCAATAATCTGATTAAACTATATTGAAAAAACATACTTTACGATGATATGGTCACATGTATCAAATAAAATCAAAGCCGGAGATAGTAGTCGCCTATAACGGCAGCTAAACAGAAGGCAAATTCAGGTACCACCTCGCGCTCTCCAGAGTACCGGAAATGGGGGACACGTCATACAAAGAGCTTGTATTCCACTTCAGACCAAGATAAACACTAAATTTCTTCTCTCACCGCCTCTTGACATCCAGGGGAAGGTCTATGAAGTGCATGTATACTCATACGTATCATGCCCATTTATAGGCAGGAAGAAGAACAGAGCCTCGATTTCAGACTTTCCACTTCCTGGTCAGGAAGTTTGTGCCAAATGAGTTCTGTTTGACTCACAGATATAATTCAAACGGTTTTAGAAACTAGAGAGTGTTTTCTATCCAATAGTAATAATAATATGCATATTGTACGAGCAAGAATTGAGTACGAGGCCGTTTGAAATGGGCACCTTTTATCTGGCTACTCAATACTGCCCCTGCAGCCATAAAAAGTTAGGGCCAAATATGCAATATCCAAACATTAGACCTCTCTAGCCTTTGCCTATAAGTCTGCAACACTGTTCCACTGTAAGGCAATAGGTGTAACTCCTAAAAAGAACGATAGTGATTTACCGGTATTCAGCGAATGTTTGTGAATGTCAATGTTGTTTATTCTCCTTGAGCTCCCTTTGTGGAAACTTGCCATGTAATGTTTTCTAACATTATAGAGCTTTACTACAGCTCCTTAAGGTGCTTCTCTTATAAGTTAGTGTATCCACTTTATATGAGTCTGAATGAAAAGGACCCATGTCAGTAATTTCACTGACTGCCATTTATGTCCCCCCCTTCTACTTGGTATTTCAGTTTTTTCTGGCAGCCCAAGGGGGATGGGAGTAAAGTGTTATTCTTCCACAAACAAAGTGAAATCTTAAACCTATCATTTGGTACTGAGAACCGTTGCGTTCAAGTTTTAGGCTACTGGCACGGTCTCTACGGTCTCTCCACTAAACAAATCACTAAAGTACTGAAAAAATGTATGCAGATGGATCATTTCTTTAGAGCTTTAGCATGAAAGCCACAATATTGTTGCAGATTGAGGTGAGCCAAAACCGTGTTATTTGGGCAGAGAGAAGGGCGGTTAAATGATGCGTGATGCAGAGTACATGCATGTTACAGCCCTCAATGGTGCGGAATGATGGAATATAGCCTCTGCCTTAGCATGATGGATCTCTCTCTCCCATCACACAGGCAACAGCTTTATCACAGGACAGGGAGCCGTCCGCCGTGTTTTCCACAAAAGAGAAAAAAATAGGATGAGGAGAGAGAGGGGGGGGACCCAGATCTTTGGAAAGCCTGGGAACTAATAAAAAGAAGGAAGCCCTCAACTCTTGAGTGTTCTGTTTTCCGTTTTGACCGTAATATATTTCTCTGAAATGACTTTGCCACACATCCAATATGTCCAGCTTTTTGGCACAGTTTTTGGAGTGCCTGTCAAAATTAACAGCGGTTTGGTCAGTTAAATAATGACTCCTCAAAAGGTTACAAGTCCACAGTCCCTTAACCACCTCTGCAGTGAAGTCTTGTTGCTCTCTTCCTCTCCACTTTACTTATTCATCTGTTCAAACATGAAAACAACACACTCTCTTCTTGGTGCCTCCCTGCTCTCTATCTCTCTGCTCTCAGCCTCCCTGCTCGATCGGCAGCCTGAACACACTTGCCATGTGTGTGTTATCTGCAGCCGTCCATGTTGCGATAGGATGTTTCCAAACCAACCTTCCTTTTTCCCTCCTGCTCCAGAGGGGCATGTGAAGAGCCAAACAGGCTCTCTGGCAGAGTCTAGATCTCCCACTGCTCCTGTCTGCAGACCAGACTCTGCCAGAGCATGGAGAAAAGATGAACACATCCAAATACCTCAGACAGACAGACACCGCACAACCTCTACCTACTGTGTGAGCACAACAGAGATATACCTTAACTTTTTGGGGACTGGGGGGCAGTATTGAGTAGCTTGGATAAAAAGGTGCCCAGAGTAAACTGCCTGCTACTCAGTCCTAAAAGCTAGAATATGCATAGTATTAGTAGATTTGGATAGACAACACTCTGGAGTTTCTAAAACTGTTTGAATGATGTCTGTGAGTATAACAGAACTCATATGGCAGGCAAAAACCTGAGAAAAAATCCAACCAGGAAGTGGGAAATCCGAGGTTTGTAGTTTTTCAAGTCATTGCCTATCCAGTATACAGTGTCTATGGGGTCATATTGCACTTCCTAAGGCTTCCACTAGATGTCAACAGTCTTTAGAACCTTGTTTGATGCTTCTACTGTGAAGGAGGGGGGAATGAGAGCTGATTGAGTCAGGGGTCTGGCAGAGTGCCACGAGCTCAGTCTTGCGCGCTCCCGTGAGAGTTAGCTGCGTTCCATTTCATTTCTACAGACAAAGGAATTCTCCGGTTGAAACATTATTGAAGATTTGTGATAAAAACATCCTAAAGATTGATTCTATACTTCGTTTGACATGTTTCTACAAACTGTAATACGACTTTTCATCTGAACATTCGCCTGGACTTGCCCGCGCCTCTTGAGTTTGGATTTGTGTACAAAAAGGAGGTATTTGGACATAAATTATTGACTTTATCGAACAAAACAAACATTTATTGTGGAACTGGGATTCCTGGGAGTGCATTCTGATGAAGATCATCAAAGGTAAGTGAATATTTATAATGCTATTTCTGACTTCTGTTGACTCCACAACATGGCGGGTATCTGTATGGCTTGTTTTTGTGTCTGAGCGCCATACTCAGATTATTGCATGGTGTGCTTTTTCCGCAAAGTTTTTTTGAAATATGACACAGCGGTTGCATTAAGGAGAAGTTTATCTATAATTCCATGCATAACAATTGTATCTTTTAGCAATGTTTATTATGAGTATTTCTGTAAATTGATGTGGCTCTCTGCAAAATCACCGGATGTTTTGGAGGCAAAACATTACTGAACATAACGCGCCAATATATACTAAGAATATGAATATGAATATAAATATGAACTTTATCGAACAAAACATAAATGTATTGTGTAACATGAAGTCCTATGAGTGTCATCTGATGAAGATCAGCAAAGGGTAGTGATTAATTTTATCTCTATTTCTGCTTTTTGTGACTCCTCTCTTTGGCTGGAAAAATGGCAGTGTTTTTCTATGACTAGGTGCTGACCTAACATAATCGTTTGGTGTGCTTTCGTCGTAAAGCCTTTTTGAAATCGGACGCTGTGGCTGGATTTACAACAAGTTTATCTTTAAAATGGTGTAAAATACTTGTATGTTTGAAGAATTTTAATTATGGGATTTCTGTTGTTTTGAATTTGGCGCCCTGCAATTTCACTGGCTGTTGTTGAGGTGGGACGCTAGCGTCCCGAACATCCCAGAGGTTTTAAAGGAAGACTCTTGTGGAGTAAGTCTTGTCACAGAAACTGTACTGTAGGTATATACACTGAGTGTACAAAACATTAGGAACACCTTCCTAATATTGAGTTGCACCCCCCTCCTCCCTTTTGCCCTCAGAACAGACTCAATTTGTTGGGGCATTCAACAGGGATGCTGGCCCATGCTGATTCCAATGCTTCCCACAATTGTGTCAAGTTGCCTGGATGTCCTTTGGGTGGTGGACCTTTCTTGATACACACGGGAAACTGTTGAGCGTGAAAAATCAGTTCTTGACACACTCAAACCGGTTCGCCTTGCTGTACGTAGCTGTATCAGTCTAATTACTGGTGGTGTCATCTTGGAGAGACAATGAACCTATTTTCATTGTGACTGAAATTCAGCTCACCCTGGACTACCATCAAATCAGTTGCGAACCTTCTGATCCTGCCTGTTTTACTGATTGATGTCTCATTTACAATCGTCTAATGCGCAGAAGCCAAGTAAAGAACGGTAGAGAGGACTTTTGTGAAAGAAACAGAACATGCAGGAGATTAGG
Organism: Salvelinus namaycush; assembly: GCF_016432855.1. NCBI lineage: Eukaryota > Metazoa > Chordata > Actinopteri > Salmoniformes > Salmonidae > Salvelinus > Salvelinus namaycush. The sequence continues at coordinate 15,466,675 of NC_052341.1, forward strand.
GTTTGGCAGTGCTATCGTTGCTTGGCCAGAAACCCTGCAGATTGTCTAATACGGGCTGCATCCCAGGGGTGCTATTTGGGATGCAGTCATGGGCTAATAATGTAGCAAGAGAACGAGGAGAGAAAGACGAAGCGGAGTTTAATCTGTCCTGAAAGACATTTCATAGAACAGAAGCATCATAGAATCATTACATTTGTGGTTTCTAAAAGAGGTACCTGAGTTTCTCTCAAGCAGGAACCCAGCTGTTCAAACATATGTTTTACACAATAGGTATTGTATTACTGTACGGGACTGAAATAAAATACATCTGCTTAGTATAAGAGACAGTCAGTCGTATTAAGAGCCCTATGGTAGGGCTCATCAACTAGATTCAGCCGCGGGCTGATTTTTTCTTGAGCGAATGGTCGGGGGGACGGAACATCATTTGTAGACTGTAAATTGACAGCAAGAAGCCCAAACAGATATAACATTTCAAACCTTGCTTACATTTGTATATGATCACGTCTCTCTATTATGCGTGGGAATACTTGGGAATATATTTCCAGAATTAAAATCACTTGGAGCAGATTTCCTGGTGTTTTTACAGTCTTTTATGTCCAACAATGACATTTGCTCAGAAATAAAACCAAATGCAGCCCATGGGCCGCCAGTTAGGGACCCTGCCCTATTGAGTGCTTTGTAATAATGCCCCTGAGCAAGGCAGTTAACTTACTGTTTCCCAGGCGCCAATGACGTGGATGTCGATTAAGGCAGCCCCCCGCACCTCTCTGATTCAGAGGGGTTGGGTTAAATGCGGAAGACACATTTCAGTTGAATGCATTCAGTTGTACAACTGCCTAGGTATCCCCCTTTCCCTTTCCCTAATACTATACTGTAGGTAAAAATGAGATACACTGCCTTCAGAAAGTAGTCACACCCCTTGACTTTTTCCACATCTTGTTGTGTTACAGCCTGAATTTAAAATGGATTACATTGACATTTTTGGTCACTGGCCTACACACAATAACCCATAATATCAAAGTGGAATTATGTTTTTCTATATTTTAACAAAATAATTTAAAATGAAAAACTGAAAAGTCTTGAGTCAATAAGTATTCAGCCACCTTCTTATGGCAAGCTTAAATAAGTTCAGGAGTAAACATTTACTTAACAGCATTTACTTAACAATGATGAACAACCAATTTGACAGAGCTTGACGAATTTTGAAAAGAATAATGGGAAAATATTGTACAATCCAGGTGTGCAAAGCTCTGAGACTTAACCAGAAAGACACAGCTGTAATCATTGCCAAAGGTGATTCTAACATGTATTTATTTAGGGTTGTGTATGTAAATGAGATATTCTGTATTTAATTTTCAATACATTTGCAAACATTTCTATAAGCATGTTTTCACTGTCATTATGGGGTATTGTGTGTAGCCTCTTATGAACCATTCTGATCTTGCGAGCATACATTCTGTTTTCACCACTATAATGTGTGTAGATGGGTGATAAAGAAATATCTATTTCATAAATGTTGATTTCAGGCGGGAACACATCAAAATGTGGACTAAGTCAAGGGGCATGATTACTTTCTGAAGGCTCTGTATGTCAGTGAATATTAGAGGTTTGTATATAGGGCTCCGTTTACTATTAATATCTCATACATTCATTCACACAACCAAGATTGCAATCACAACAGCTCTGTTTCTGCTTAATTATTTGTGTTATTTATTTCTCTGCAAGATACAGTAAATAAATATGGCCGGTTTTACTGACTATCACCGGTGTCATACTGCTGCTTGATTAAAGAGATGGAAAGTGTTAGAAAATGAGTGTACCACCCCGTACCAGTTTATTGATAGATGGAGTGCAGCAGCTCGGGCCGGCCATTTTGCATAAAGAAGCAGGGAGGATCGGAGGATAGAGGGTGTGTGTACACGTTTGTGTGTGTGTGTGGTGATTCAGGGTCTATCTGGCTCCGAGGAAGTGATTGATACGCCCACAGTGAAGCACGGGGGAAGCCACCCAGTAATTCAATTAATCTTAACCTGAACACTGTAATTGCTAATGTAACTAGCCCTGACTGTACATTAGGCTGAGGCATGGGGAGATTGCTGCTGTCACAAGAGCATGTAGCTGTACCTGGACGGTGATAGAGAGAAGGAACATCTTCAATGTTCCAAAGTTCCAGAACAAAAGAGGTTCTTTCTCCAGTGTGATTGGGCTATAGCTTCTCTCCTTCTCTGCTTTCTCCTAAAGATGAGGATTTGCATGCTAATGAATGAAGCTGGGATCAGACCGCAAGACTTGGATTGGCTGGGATACTGCAGAGAAATGAAGAGAAAAAACTTTAGGGAAAATAATGAGTATGGGGAATTTTATCTCTGTACAGATTGTCATTCTATAGTTCAAGTGAGCATGATCATTATGCGAAATTAAGTGTAGACTAGTTGTCCCTTTTGAAACTAGCTGCCAGTTAATAAAGCACTGACTAGTGCTAACATGGCTTAATGGTGTGGTCCATAATATGTTGGTTGTCATGGAGAATACATGCCAACACATGGAGAACACATGCCAACTCATGAAATAAAAAATATTTTTGTTATTCTTTTGTGTTCGACCTCCATCGTTTCCTGTCCCCTTGTGTCTTGACATCAAATGTTTTAAACCACCTGAAAATCCTTTGAATATCCCTGCTGATATTGATTCTATTATTTTGAATGGTAAAACAATGGTTCTAAGGTGCTGACCCCAAGAGACAGAAAGAGAGGGTGTTTTTATGAGCTGGGTTTTATGCATCCTCTTGACACTGGACACCTTGAGAATGACAGATAAATCACGTTTGCAGTCAAATCTGCAAACGTGCCCTCTTGTGTCCCATTCATTCTCTCATCTCACACATTTCCGCCTATCAACTCTAATTCTGATCTGTGGTGGCTCCCACCACAATTCCACCCACCACCACCTCCCCAAACACACCACCGTCCATTATTACTTCAGCCACTTAGGTGAGCTGCATTATTGTCCATGTTCCAGAGCTTAGACATTGCTGATGCCTGACAGATCTTACAGCGCCTGGATAGTTGTTTAAGTATGAGCTAGCCACATCATATCTTATAGCAATCTGTCAATCGATGACACAGTCGATAACGTGGCATGCAACCTTTGGTTGTTGCGTCGCCTCGCCTTAGCTGTGGAACACGACCCATTCACTAGATGCTGTGATCATGTCCACCACTCCCTCCTACACATCTCAGAATTCCCCACCCAGGAAACATACTACAGTGTAGGGTGAAGTTGTCCTAGACACTGATCTTGGGTCAGTTTAAAATTGTCCCTTCTAATGGTTAAGGTTAGGATTGGGGGCGGGACAACTGATCATTGATCTATACCTTGGGGAAACGTCACATACTACATGCCACCGTCACAAAATGGCGTCCTCTTGGTCTCTACTTGGACAAACCTTAAGAAAACAGTGGGGAAAGGACATCAATCTGTATACTCACACATTTACATCCATCCATCCATAGACCTTTACCTCATAATTATGTTGTGTACTGTAAACTCATTAATTGTGTCATGCCCTCATGGGTCATGGCCTAGTCAAGGCCTAGTAAGTTTTAGAGATACGTGCGAGACCAACACAGTACGGCCCCCCTGTTCATCTCAGATGAGGAAGTAGTGATAGCAGTCCTCCCTTTGTCCTGAGGCCTGAAGAGAGGACAGACTATAGACAAACTATAGTATTTATTGCTGCTGGTTGGTGTCATGACGATTTATGACCCCTCTAATCGCTCAGCAAAATGGCTTCCTGCTTCCTGTTTCCTCCCTGTTGTTTACTGGACGGCAACCGGCCGGCGGGTCACCATCAGAAGTGATTTATTTTAATTTGCTTATCTGTTTAATTGATGTCCCCCAGACCCCCCCCCCCCCCCCCCCCCCCCCCCCCCGCCCCGATGATGTTAATTTCATTACACAAACAATTTAGAGAAGTTTTATTAACACAAATGAGAGTTCAGGGCTCTCCACTGCTGTTCCCATGTTGTTCCCATACGTTGAGGCCCTTGGTCATTCCTCACGTCACACACACACACCATTCCGCACTGTTCCTTGCATTCCTTTACAGAAAAACCACATGATTTCACATGTGGAAAATCGCATGATTTCACATGAAATGTCACGTTTTTGTTTTTTCACATCGCATGTGATCACTTTTTCACATGTGTATTTTCATGATATCACATGTTGCTTTACATTAACTTCACATGAGATCATATGCGATCACATGAAGACATGTTTTTGGAACACTTCACGTGTTGATGTGAAATTCATGTTGTTTTTCAGCAAGGCCTTGTCCTAGGGTCATTAATAACCAACTCCCTATTACAGAGGGAAGAACGTAAGGAGGGAAGGAATCTCATTATTTGTCTGTCTATTTATCTCTTAGATAAGTATTTCTCTCTGACAGTAAATGGAATGTACCCCTTTCTGTGGAATTTGAATGAAGGAGGAGAGAAATGGTGAAAGAGTCTTACAAACACTCCCCATGTGCCAAACAGCATATAGTTACACTGTATGAAAGTCCAATATGTTGTTTCATATTGGAAACTAAGGGAAATTAAAAGTGAGTGAGTAGTGAGTAACTGAATAAAAGCCAGGAAATCACTTGGCCGAGGTCAGATATATTATTCTCACTTCCTTGGTAACTGTAGAATTGCTTACAGTAAAAAATTGTCTAAATCCAATTATTTTGCAATAATAAATTGAATATTTTTAATCAAATTGTTGAGTTCGCATTGTTATCTTTAGTCATGAAGCATATTTTTTCATAGCTGGTTATTACATTTATATTACAGTGGTTGGAGAGAGAGATTATTTTTATTGCTTATCAGCAGTGAGGGTCTTGGGAAATGTAATTGTGATTTTTCTGTGAAAAAATGTGCCTCTCGTTGGACCTCCTTAAAGCTAGAATCCTTAATTGCTACATCCATTTTTGGACCAATAAATGTATGTTTTTAACTTGAACTAAAACCAGTTAGTTCAACTGTCATACCCCATCAGAACCCAAAATATAAGCTTGTTTTACTCCAATGTTTGTAAACTATGTAAACAAATACAGTATGGCCTCAAAATATGGTTAAACTATCATTGTGATATCATGGTTGGTCAATCCTTAATATTGTGTTTGTGTCGTTTCACACCTTATTGAGTTGTAATTGAGCTTTGATTAACCAATCAATGGTTTATTTAGATTCAGAACATTCACCTTGAACTACATTATCTCATTACGGACGGTCCGCCTTGAGAAGCTCAGTATTGATTAGGTTGTAGGGATCCACCCTAACCGTTGATTCGAGAGAGAGAGAGAGAGAGAGAGAGAGAGAGAGAGAAGCTCAGTATTGATTAGGTTGTAGGGATCCACCCTAACCGTTGATATGAGAGAGAGAGAGAGAGAGAGAGAGAGAGAGAGAGAGAGAGAGAGAGAGAGAGAGAGAGAGAGAGAGAGAGAGAGAGAGAGAGAGAGAGAGACCGTCTTAGTCAAATGGTCAGACTAGTGTTTCAGGTGCAGTAGTTGTAGGGCTGCTTCAGTGGCCCGGGATGTTTCTGACATACCATTCATTACATCATATTATTTTCCACTTAGACAGCACCAGTTCCTTTCACTGCCCTGTTTATGGTGTTTATTTTCTCTTTCTGCTATCCAACTGGCTTCTACTTTAACAGAGGTCTGCTGGGCTTCAACCCACCAGGCTTTCCCTAGCCCACAAACCTTTTGTGGTACTCCTGCTCATGTTGTAGGGCCCTTGTTCATTTCTATCTCTCCCTGGCGATTACCTCAATGGACATTATAGCAGAAGTGACCTTTAAAAGATGCATTGAGTCACTTGCACAAAGGCACACATACAGTACACACGTGGGCGTGCATACACACGCTAGGGCACATACTGTACAAATACATGCACAGCTAGTTAGCAACACAAACGTAAACACTCATGTACACATGCACACAATCCCAAAGACTTACCACCGGCCTGGATGCTATTTGTCCAGTTAGAGCTAGTCAGTTGTACAACTGAATGCCTTCAACTGAAATGTGTCTTCCGCAGTTAACCCAACCCCTCTGAATCAGAGAGGTGCACACCACAGATAAAGCCTACCATGCAAGGTACTATCCAGAAGCACTTCTTCCAATAGTGTATGCATTCTGCATGTTTAGTGTTTACTATTTCAAGGATGGAACACTAATGTGTATCTAAATGGGACTGAAAGCGACTTGTCATACGGTCAATTCATTTATCATGAATATGAACACTGTTAATGGGAATATGCATTCTGTTCTTGTTTTCCGAGCTATACTTGGTAACCTAATTTTACTCCAATGATCTTGTACCACCCAGCTCATCCACATACATTTTTTTTCTTATAGCAGTTTTAATGCTGCATATTTATTCATGGCATGGGAGTATACTTTTTTGGTATGGAAGACGCATCAGTCATTCAAGGCTGGCAGAGTTTGACTCAATAACACTGAAAATATTCACACATTATGACTCTCCTCAATGTTAATGTATTTTAGGATGATTACATCGATGTGAAAAATGGAAAACTAACACCCTGATTGATAATATGAATCATCAAGACGCTGTCCCCTCCTTCTTGAATGCCTCATTAAGCATCCCCCTGGCAACATATAGGGAGCAGTGTTTGCGTGTGTGTGTGTGCGTGTGAGTCTGTCTGTGTGTGTGTGTGTGTGTGTGTGTGTGTGTGTGTGTGTGTGTGTGTGTGTGTGTGTGTGTGTGTGTGTGTGTGTGTGTGTGTGTGTGTGTGTGTGTGTGTGTGTGTGTGAGAGTCTGTCTGTGTGTGTGTGTGTGTGTGTGTGTGTGTGTGTGTGTGTGTGTGTGTGTGTGTGTGTGTGTGTGTGTGTGTGTGTGTGTGTGCGTGTGTGTGTGTGTGTGTGTGTGTGTGTGTGTGTGTGTGTGTGTGTGTGTGTGTGTGTGCATGTGCGAGTGTTTGTTCGTGTGTGTGTGTGTGTGTGTGTACGTGCACGTACAATCACCTGCTCACCAGAGATCAGGGTGTGTGTGGGCTGGGTTGGTAATCAGACAGCCTGGGGAGAATTAGGACATTAGTTACTGGACAGATAACACAGGCAGACAGCTGCAGGGTTAGCTGCTTCTATAACGCCGTACTGAAATAGAGAGCAGGACTGCTGCTATAGGAATGAAGGGAAACATCCCTCATGCAGATAACTGTTCATCTATAGCCTAGTAGGTCATGTTTAGAACCTTGTCATTTTCTATTTCATTTGTGCTGTGAGGGTTAACCCTTTAGATTCTGGTGCAGGGCATGAGAGGTAAAGTGTAAGTTTTTTGGTTTGTTTTTTGTGGTTATTTTACAGGGGGTTCTTCTTTATGTGGTAGGTCTGCAGAGAAACTCACAATCCTGTCTATCTGTTGTTTGCAGAGAGAAAAACCTCAGCTCTACACGATGCCCATTATGTCCCTAAACCCTGAACACAACAATGAAGCTTTACTCTATAATTCACTTCTATTTCCATATCCATCTCACAGGGGTTGACAGGCTGAAACATCAGCACATATTGTCAACAGCTTCTCAGACGATTTACACACACTGTTACTTACACTCCATATTATTTTACACTCTTAGTTTCAAACCCAACTCCCAGTTGAGGTTACCTACAGTCTAGGTTTGGTCTGGGGAGGCGGTGGTGTTGTCCCTGTTACATTGGCTACGCCCCAAGTGGCACCCTATTTCCTATATAGTGCACTAACTTTGACCAGGGCCCATTGTGCATACTTTTGACTAGAGCCCTATGGCCCTACATAGGGAATAGGGTGCCATTTGGGATGCATGCATGGTCAGTTTAGCATGCCGACAGGGCGCTGGGGCTTCCAGGTTCTTACCAGGGTCTATTGACTCTGTCTGTTGGGCTGGAGCCCAGTCAACCACCACCGGCCTGGCCCTGCTTTAGCCATTTGAGTCATTTTACCCACATTCTAGAGTAGACTTGTTCTGCACCTCACCTCTCTCTGCTCCTTTAAACACCATCTCCCTCATCTCATCCCTGTCCTCTGCCTCTATTCCCATGACTTACTGTTAGCATTAGATTGTGTGCAACTTGTGCTGATAGCAAGCAAGGTCCCCTCTCTCTTACTTCATAATCACCTGTTCGTTATGCACAGCGCCGGCGCCGTTAGCTCCCACTACCTCGACAGAAAGAAACGAGGTGCTTTAAGTTCCATTTTCCCCGGGCTATTTACTTAATGGATAATGCAGGGGGCTCAGAATGGAAATCGTGCATCCGACCATGTTGTTAACCCTTCTCGTCTCCCCCACCACTGGCAACCCACCATACAATGCTAGCTACATTTACATCTCAGAATAAATCATTTTAGTAAGTCGTTCTCATTACCCCATCTCTCTCTCTCTCTCTGTCTCTCTCTCCCTGTCTCTCTCTCTCTTTCTCTGTATCTCTCTCTCTCTCTATCGGTGGCTTGGTGAAAACCTAGAGAGAGGATACAAGCCTGTCGTGTGTGTAATGAGTTTATGTCGAGAGAAGCGATAAGAAGCCGGTTTTAGACATGCTAATCTGAACCCCTCTCCAGAGCATCTTCTAGAGGGACTGATGGCAGGATGGAGGGGAGGGTGGAGGGATGGAGGGTGAGGAGTGGGGGGATGGAATATGAGGGGATGGAGGGTGAGGAGTGGGGGGATGGAGGGTGAGGAGTGGGGTTATAGAGGGTGAGGAGTGGGGGGATGGAGGGTGAGGAGTGGGGTTATAGAGGGTGAGGAGTGGGAGGATGAAGGGAGAGAGATAGAGAAAGAGGGGTGAGGGATGGTAAGGGCTCGCGGTGCCTGCTGTGTTTTGGCACACAGATGAGGAGTGTGATGTGATGCTGCCAGTTCCTCTTTGTATTCTCAGGGCTCAGAGAGTGGGAAGGGGGAGCAGGAGTGAGAGAGGGGGAAGGGGGGGGGGGCAGAGAGAGGGGATGAGGGAAACAGCAGGAGGAAGGGGGAAGAAGAGAGAGAGATAGAGAGATGGAGGGGGAAAGGGAAGGAGAAAGCGAGAGCATGAGAGAGCCCGAACAGACAGAGAACAGAGAGATCATGAAGACAGTGTAATCAGTTTAACACCCCTCACTCCTGTGCAGTGCCTGATGCTTGACTCTCATCCCTAAGCCCCCCCCCCCCTCTCAATAAACACTAACTCGAACAGATGGGCTATGGGCTGATGTGCAATATATTATCTCAACAGTTTTTCCGTTGAGCTAGATACATATTAGCATCTACATCTACAAAGCTCACTTATCAATATCATATTATCTTCAAATCTAGAATCTGATGTTGCATTGTGATTGCTGTGGGATTGAAACATGCATGCTCTCTGCTCTGTGACATATGATACACAGAGTAGATTTACACTATCGTGTTATCATTCAGAAAACCTGAAAGAAAAAATAAAGTTTTCTGAGCAAAAAAAATCTACATTTATTCCGACACAGGACAATATGAGATGACTTGATGACAATCCAATGAGGTGCAGAAGTTCTTTCAGGAAGCGGAGCGACGTGAACTCATAGTGTGAGATACATTATTTAGCATGTTTAAATAGAGACAACTTGACAATTTATAGATTTACTTGTAGGAACCTTTAAAGAAGCATACTTGATAGGTTTTGAGCATATTTTGTTTTTATTTATATTCAAAAATGTAGTTTTATTTTTGGTCCCTCAGGCAACGTTGTGCAGTTAGGCTACCTTTCAGGGCAATATTGTGCTCAATGAAAGACATATACATGTATGTCAAATTATGGCCTTAGTCAGTGTTTTTGCCAACATATCCACTGACATTCACAGGCAATGGACATATGGACATTCTATCAGAGAAAGTAGCCTAATTGAGCAGTTAGGATCATACCCTCTGATAGTGAGGACAGTGAGCTTGAGGACAGTGACACTGAGGAAGAATGGACCCCAGAATCAGGTTTGAGAGGCAGTGAAATATTTTCTTATGAAAAGAGTGCTTGTTTCTACTATATTTCACTGAATAATTGTTCTGAAAATATCAGATTTTCCTTGGTGTTTCAATACCCTAATGGCACAGTGTTGCCTTGAGGCCACAAAAAAAATGATGGGTGTGGGGAGTAAAACATTTATTTTTATATTATTAATACATTATCAGAAAGCCTAAATCTTCCCAAAAATAGGATGGAAAAACATTTTTTATGAAAAAAACAAGTGTGCGATAGCGGGTTATTGTTGGACATAAAATACTGTAAAAACACCAGCACATCAGCTCCAAGTGATTTGAGTTTTGAAAATCTGTTCCAAAGTAGACCTATTGCCACTCATAACAGAGAGATATATGTGATCATATACAAGGTTTGAAATTATTCTGCTTTTGTCAAATATTATATCTGTTTGGGCTTCTTGAGGTCAATTTGCAGTCAACAAATAATTTGTAATTATGTTCTGGCCCCCTGACCATCCACTCAAGAGAAAATCGGGGCTCGGCTGAATCTAGTTTATGATCCCTGACCTGCTTATTTTAAAGAAGTGCACTATATAGAGAATAGGGTGTCATTTGGGACGCATCGACCGTTAAATGTAACCTACTACTTTACCAGTAGAGTCTTGGCAGCTCCTTTACTCAACCTCTCCAGGCTGGGATGCTACCTGACTAATTCTGGACTCCTCTCCTAACTTTTGAAGAAAACAATGGTTCCTTTTACAAGACCCGAGCTATTTTAGTGAATCCCAGGCTTTTGCAATCAGAGCTCTGGGTGCCAGGACCACTGGGGCTTTCCTCTTGTCAAGTAGCTAACTACGGGCCTCCCAGGTGGCGCAGTGGTAAAAGGCACTGCATCGCAGATGCTAGCTGTGCCACTAGAGATCCTGGACCAGGCTCTGTTGCAGCCAGCCGCGACCGGGAGACCCATGGTGCGGCGCACAATTGGCCCAGCGTCGTCTGAATTAGGGGAGGGTTTGGCCGGCAGGGGGGTCCTTGTCCCATCGCGCTCTAGCGACACCTGTGCACATGCACGTTGACATGGTCGCCAGGTGTACAGTGTTTCCTCCGACACATTGGTGCGGCTGGCTTCCGGGTTAAGTGGGCATTGTGTCAAGAAGCAGTGCGGCTTGGTTGGGTCGTGTTTCGGAGGATGCATGGCTCTTGACCTTTACCTCTCGTGAGTCCGTACGGGAGTTGCAGCGATGAGACAAGACTGTAACTACCAATTGGATACTACAAAAATTGGGGAGAAAAAGGGGTAAAAGTATATATATATTTTTGAAAATAAATAGCTAACTACAGTAGTGGTGTGTGTGTGTGTTTGTGTGTGTGTTGACTATTTATAGCTAACACTTATTGTTCAACTACTTGATTATTATGAGCAGATTTGCCTGTAGCCCAAACCACGGTTATGGCAGAGAAAAGGAGGATTCAAATGATGGATGACGTTAATGTATTGAGCTTTCTACCATATGTGACTAACAGATAAAGTGCAGTCTGAAGCCCTGTCTAATTTATAACCTGGAGCTACACACACACACGCACACACGCTCACACGCACACATGCGCACACACACACACACACACACACATTCATGCATTGACCCCCTTTTTGTTTTTGCACTCTCTTCCACTGGTTCTATGCACACTCACTGGACTCTACCAATACACTCACACATACTGTAATACACACACACACACACACACACACACACACACACACACACACACACACACACACACACACACACACACACACACACACACACACACACACACACACACACACACACACACACACACACACACACACACACACACACACACACACTATATAGGCTCACACACACATGCACATTGACGCTATACTCTGTTTAGTATCTATCCTGATTGCTTAGTCACTTTTACCCTTACCTGCATGTAAATATTACCTCAATTACCTCAACTACCTCATACCCCTGCACATTGACTCGATACCGGTACTCTTTGTATATAGCCTCGTAATTGTTATTTTATTGTGTTAATTTTTCATTATTTATATTCTGCAAATGTTCTTACTTTTTAACTCTGCATTGTTGGTTAAGAGCTCGTAAGTAAGCATTTCACGGTAAAGTCTACACCTGTTGTATTCGGTGCAAGTGACAAATACAATTTGATTTGATTTGACACACACACACACACACACCCACACGGACGCCCACATATCTCTCTCTCTTTCTCTGTCTCTCTCTCATTCCTCACAGAAGGAAGGTTGACTACATCCCATGGATTCCATGTCAACCCCAGTTGATACAGTATATTGTAAACCCCAATGTTCTCTATTCTGTGAGAGGGATCCCGAGACTCTTAATTCACCTTCACTGAATCTTACTCCAATGTGATAAAGACATATGAGGTGCATCCCAAATGGCAACCTGTTCCCTATATATAGTGCACTACTTTTGACCAGATTCGTATGGGAAACAGGGGGCCATTTCGGACGCAGGCAAGCTATTCCAGGTTCTACTGTTATGTCCTTGTTAGAATGTCAAACAGATGCAAGTGAAAACCGAATCCAATGAAGGTTAGAAAGTAGTTTCGTGCTGTTGATTGTAGGTAAGCCAGGGTTTGAATGATACAAAGTTTATCATTATGTGTTTAATGTTTATAAGGGGATGGGGAGAGTGCTCAAGGTTTGATAGCGACCACAGTAGGCTAACATAATGGTTGGTTAATAATGTTTTGAATAAATAATGTAATGTAGTGCAGATGTGAATACCATACATGTAACGGCATTCAGAAGAAGAAGGTGAGGACCAAGGTGCAGCGTGATACGTGTTCATATTATTTATTCGAAACTGAACACTAAATACAAAATAACAAAAGGAATAACCGAAACAGTTCTGACAGGTGATACAAACACTAAACAGAAAATAACCACCCACAACTAACAGTGGGAAAACAGGCTACCTAAGTATGGTTCTCAATCAGAGACAACGATAGACAGCTGCCTCTGATTGGGAACCATACCAGGCCAAAACATAGAAATACAAAACCTAGACATACAAACATAGAATGCCCACCCACATCACACCCTGACCAAACAAAAAATAGAAACATACAAAGCAATCTACGGTCAGGGCGTGACAATACACATATAGTATGGATTTACTATCATATAAACTCTTGTAAGGATACTCTTTATACATTTGCAACTACAGTTGAAGTCAGAAGTTTACATGCACTCAGGTTGGAGCCATTAAAACTCGTTTTTCAACCACTCCACAAATTTCTTGTTCACAAATTATAGTTTCCAACAATTGTTTACAGACAGATTATTTCACTTATAATTCACTGTATCACAATTCCAGTGGGTCAAACGTTTACATACACTAAGTTGATTGTGCCTTTAAACAGCTTGGAAAATTCCAGAAAATTATGGCTTTAGAAGCTTCAAATATAGGCTAATTTACATAATTTGAGTCAATTGGAGTGTGTACTTGTGGATGTATTTCAAGGCCTGCCTTCATACGCAGTGCCTCTTTGCTTGACATCATGGGAAAAGCAAAATAAATCAGCCAAGACCTCAGAAAAATAATTGTAGACCTCCACAAGTCTGGTTCATCCTTGGGAGCAATTTCCAAACGCCTGAAGGTACCACGTTCATCTGTACAAACAAAAGTACGCAAGTATAAACACCATGGAACCACGCAGCCATCATACCACTCAGGAAGGAGATGCTTTCTGTCTCCTAGAGATGAACGTACTTTGGTGCGAAAAGTGCAAATCAATCCCAGAACAACAGCAATGGACCTTGTGAAGATGAAAATGATGTGGATATATTGAAGTAACATCTCAAGACATCAGTCAGGAAGTTAAAGCTTGATCGCAAATGGGTCTTCCAAATGGACAATGACCCCAAGCATACTTCCAAAGTTGTGGCAAAATGGCTTAAGGACAACAAAGTCAAGGTATTGGAGTGGCCATCACAAGCCCTGACCTCAATCCTATAGAAAGTTTGTGGGCAGAACTGAAAAAGCGTGTGCGAGCAAGGAGGCCTACAAACCTGACTCAGTTACATCAGCTCTGTCAGGAGGAATGGGCCAAAATTCACCCAACTTATTGTGGGAAGCTTGTGGAAGGCTAGCCGAAAGGTTTGACCCAAGTTTGCAATTTAAAGGCAACGCTACCAAATACTAATTGAGTGTATGTGAACTTCTGACCCACTGGCAATGTGATGAAAGAAATAAAAGCTGAAATAAATCCTTCTCTCTACTATCATTCTGACATTTCACATTCTTAAAATAAAGTGGTGATCCTAACTGACCGAAGACAGGGAATTTTCACTAGGATTAAATGTCAGGAATTGTACAAAACTGAGTTTAAATGTATTTGGCTAAGGTGTATGTAAACATCTGACTTCAACTGTATATGAACATGGACAAATCAATGAAGAGTGTGCCCTTTTTCTACCATTGATTGAGGCATTTTATACAGAATGATACTTGTCTGGTAATAATGTCCTAGCCTGGGTACCAGACATGTTTGTTCTACATTCCACCCTAAGGAGTGGCAAGGAGTGGAATGGCAGCACAAACAGGTCTGGTACCCAGGCTAATAAAATCCTGCTTGAGTTGGTTTACCTGGTCAACACAGCCGTAGCGCTTGAGATGAAGAACATCCCAGAGACTTAACTAGCGTATAATGCTCTTTGTGTGTGACATCTTCTAGAGTCCACTCACGTTTCCTGGCGCTGCTAACTGCAGTGAAACGATCATCTCGGATTTTACAAGGCCTTATTTAATAGGGCCTCTATACGCTGGAATACCTATTAGATCATAGAGGAAGGGGTTGGGAGAGAGGAACCACAGAGCAGTGGCCAGGGTAGAAACCCCTCTACTGAACCATTAAAAGGAGCAGAATTGGCTGAGATTCAACTTCCAAACAAGCCTTTATACTCTCTTACGCCCCAGTCATGTATTCAGTGAACCTCCTAAAACATAGATGATCAAAGAGGCTGGAAGGCTGAAAACACACTGAACCACACTGAAACACACTAAACACATAACACTGAACCACACTGAAACACATCATACTGAACCACACTGATGCATATCATTCTGGAAACATAACACTGAACCCCACCACAGTCAGACAGGAAGCTATGAGAGATGATTGGAAAGTCTTACCCACAACAACATTCAGCACAACGTCCAGCAGCAGCAAAGTAAACAGCAGCATACATACAGTGGATACGACTTGTATTTTCTCAATATTAAGATCTACTGTGGATGTAAAAGTGCCAGAGTGCATCACATTGTAAACGGACGAGGAGGAGAATTGGATTGTCTTTTTGCCAGCCCATCATTTTACGGCTGTATTTACAGCTGTGTTCTAGAAATGCACTTAGGGAGGTTTAGAGAAAGCAGAGCTTGACTCACAGAGGCGTAATCTCCTATCAGACTTTCAGTTAGCTCTAATATTTATAAATCACAAGCTTTTTGTGGGGCTTCCCCGACGCTTTACTGCTTCTTTTTCTTCCTCTCTCTCTCACAAGTATCAACATCAGCAACATACGGATGGAGGTTGGGATGGACGATCTGTGTTAGCAAAAAATTGGCTTAAAAAGGATATATTTCACTGATAGCTTATAGTGGCGGTTAGATACATTCACCAAAGACTGGAATGGAATGTTTAGATTGAATATTTGAGTGGGGTGGAAATCACCATGGTAATGGTCCAAGAGACAGAAGCGGTGTCCTTTTGTCATGGGTAATTATAGAGGAACAGATTTCTACTAAGCCTTCATTTTGGCTCTGAACAAATTCCCACTTAATTATGCTCCCATGCGTTTGACACAACTTTATTTGAAAATCACGTAAAATAAAAACTCTCCCTCTGTGAAACAGGCTCAATTTGAGGGACTCAATCTGTGTGAGGTTTCCACAAAAAATGTCAGCTACTATTCCAGAGGCTAAAGAAAGAATCAGGATCCAAGTGGATATGCTATCAGGTCCAAAATGAATGGCATCCTTGATAAAGATGACTAAAAAATACTGTCTAAAATAAATAATACAAATACTGAACTATAGTGAATGCATGCATGTAATTTTTTTAAACAATTATTTTATATTAATACAATTGCTCAGAAAAATGTATTTTGCGCAACAATAAATACATTAAAATAAAAATAAAATGTAGGGTCAAAATGATTGGCACCCCTGTTATCAATACACCCAATAAACCCAGCACCCTCCCCTTGCGAGGATAACAACACTGAGATGTTCTCTAAAATGTCGTTGGGGGAGATATTAGACCATTGCTCCATACAGAATCTTTCCAGATACTGTTCAGAGTATTTTTTATTCCTTGTTAAAAATATATATATTCTCTGAGCAAATGTATTAGTATAAAATATAATATTATTACTTTTTACCATAAAATATAGCTCAGTATTTGTAATATTTATTTTATACATCATTTTTTGCTCATCTTTATCAAGGGTGCCAGTAATTTTAGACCTGACTGTGCATAGAGTGACGTCTTATATTTTAATTGAGCGCATGCACAAGAAGCACCTAGAAGCTGACGCTGGGGAAATACAATACCTTGAAAATGAGCTTGGCCATTAAGCCTCCATTTTAGGTGTCTTATCTTTCTCAAGCCGTTGAGACCCTAAAAACTGACTTGGCGGAAAGAAACAGACAGAAGAGTAGTGCTGTTACTGAAGTTGATCCCCATAGCTCTGTACCACTGCCTCCCTCCACTCAACCATCTTAAACTCCCCACAACTCTGAACAAGTGGGTCAGAGCACTATTAAAAAGTTGTGTGTGTGTGGGTGCGTGCGTGTGTGTGTGTGTGCGTGTGTCCGTCCCATGTCTCAGAACCTGCTAAAAACATACACTACACACACACACACCTAGATATTATACACATCCATTCAAACAATCCCTGTTTGTTCCGCTTGTTTTTCAGGGTGTTGTGGGGTAACAGTTGAAAGGAATGAAACCTGGATTGATCTTGTCAGTCCTCAGTCACACTGAACTCAGTTGAATGCTCTTTCAGTTCATGTACTGTAGCCTAGTTCAGCTTCCCCATGAGAGAGGAGAGAGAGAGAGGAGAGAATGGTCAATGTGAGACCTCGGTTGAGTTGGACAGTCTCTACAGTGGATGCTGAACTCCAGTCCAATGGAAACAAATCAAATCAAACTTTATTTGTCACATGCGCCGCATACAACAAGTGTAGACTTTAGCGTGAAATGCTTACTTACAAGTCCTTAACCAACAGTGCAGTTCAAGAAGAGTTAAGAATATATTTACCAAACAAAATAAAGTAAAAAAAGAATAAAAGGTAACACAATAAGAATAACAATAATGAGGTTATATACAGGGGACACCGGTACTGAGTCAGTGTGCGGGGGTACAGGTTAGGTGAGGTAATTTGTACATGTAGGTGGGGGTGAAGTGACTATGCATAGACAATAAACAGCGAGTAGCAGCAGTGTACAAACAAATGTGTCAATGTAAATAGTCCGGTGGCCATTTGAATAATTGTTCAGCAGCCTTATGGCTTGGGGGTAGAAGCTGTTAAGGAGCCTTTTGGTCCTAGACTTGACGCTCCGGTACTGGTTGCCATGCGGTAGCAGAGAAAACAGTCTATGACTTGGGTGACTGGAGTCTTTGACAATGTTTTGGGCTTTCCTCTGGCACCACCTATTATATACAGTTGAAGTCGGAAGTTTACATACACCTTAGCCAAATCCATTGAAACTCCGTTTTTTTACAATTCCTGACATTTAATCCTAGTGAAAATTCCCTGTCTTCGGTCAGTTAGGATCACCACTTTATTTTAAGAATGGGGAAATGTCAGATTAATAGCAGAGAGAATGATTTATTTCAGCTTTTATTTCTTTCATCACATTCCCAGTGGGTCAGAAGTTCACATACACTCAATTAGTATTTGGTAGCATTGCCTTTAAATTGCTAACTTGGGTCAAACCTTTCGGCTAGCCTTCCACAAGCTTCCCACAATAAGTTGGGTGAAGTTTGGCCCATTCCTCCTGACAGAGATGCTGTAACTGAGTCAGGTTTGTAGGCCTCCTTGCTCGCACACGCTTTTTCAGTTCTGCCCACAAATGTTCTGTAGGGTTGAGGTCAGGGCTTGTGATGGCCACTCCAATACCTTGACTTTGTTGTCCTTAAGCCATTTTGCCACAACTTTGGAAGTATGCTTGGGGTCATTGTCCATTTCGAAGACCCATTTGCGACCAAGCTTTAACTTCCTGACTGATGTCTTGAGATGTTGCTTCAATATATCCACATACATTTCTTTGCTCATAATGCCATCTATTTTGTGAAGTGCACCAGTCCTTCCTGCAGCAAAGCAAACCCAAAACATGATGCTGCCACCCCCGTGCTTCACGGTTCGGAAGGTGTTCTTCGGATTGCAAGCCTCCCCCTTTTTCCTCCAAACATAACGATGGTCATTATGGCCCAACAGTTCTATTTTTGTTTCATCAGACCAGTGTACATTTCTCCAAAAAGTACGA
The DNA here is from genome assembly GCF_016432855.1 of Salvelinus namaycush. Classification (NCBI taxonomy): domain Eukaryota; kingdom Metazoa; phylum Chordata; class Actinopteri; order Salmoniformes; family Salmonidae; genus Salvelinus; species Salvelinus namaycush. Next base: position 15,485,218 of record NC_052341.1, read on the forward strand.
TCTTTGTCCCCATGTGCAGTTGCAAACCATAGTCTGGCTTTTTTATGGCGGTTTTGGAGCAGTGGCTTCTTCCTTGCTGAGCGGCCTTTCAGGTTATGTCGATATGGGACTCGTTTTACTGTGGATATAGATACTTTTGTACCTGTTTCCTCCAGCATCTTCACAAGGTCCTTTGCTGTTGTTCTGGGATTGATTTGCACTTTTCGCACCAAAGTACGTTCATCTCTAGGAGACAAAACGTGTCTCCTTCCTGAGCGGTATGACAGCTGCGTGGTCCCATGGTGTTTATACTTGCGTACTATTGCTGGTACAGATGCACGTTTACCTTCAGGCATTTGGAAATTGCTCCCAAGGATGAACCAGACTTGTGGAGGTCTACCATTTTTTTCTGAGGTCTTGGCTGATTTCTTTTGCTTTTCCCATGATGTCAAGCAAAGAGGCACTGAGTTTGAAGATAGGCCTTGAAGTACTAAACAGGTACACCTCCAATTGACTCAAATTATGTCAATTTGCCTATCAGAAGCTTCTAAAGCCATGACATCATTTTCTGGAATTTTCCAAGCTGTTTAAAGGCACAGTCAACTTAGTGTATGTAAACTTCTGACCCACTGGAATTGTGATACAGTGAATTATAATCTGAATTATGAATTATAAGTGAAATAATCTCTCTGTAAACAATTGTTGGAAAAATGACTTGTCATACACAAAGTAGATGTCCTACCCGACTTGCCAAAACTATAGTTTGTTAACAAGAAATTTGTGGAGTGGTTGAAAAACAAATTTTATTGACTCCAACCTGAGTGCATGTAAACTTCCGACTTCAACTGTAGGTCCTGGATGGCAGGAAGCTTGGCCACAGTGATGTACTGGGCCGTACGCACTACCCTCTTTTGCGCCCTATGGTCAGATGCCGAGCAGTTGCCAAACCAGGCGGTGATGCAACTGGTCAGGATGCTCTCGATGGTGCAGCTTTAGAACTTTTTGAGGATCTGGGGACCCATGCTAAATATTTTCAGTTTCCTGAGGTGGAAAAGGTGTTGTCGTGCCCTCTTCACAACTGTCTTGGTGTGTTTGGACCATGATAGTTTGTTGGTGATGTGGACACCAAGGAACTTGAAACTCTCGACCCGCTCCACAGGAACTAAACTTGCGGGGACTCTTCTATCCTCTATTCTGTCTGCATCCTAAATGGCACCCTATTCGTTATGTAGTGCATAACTTTTGACCAGAGACCTATCAAAAGCCATACCAAGAGCCCTGGTCAAAAAAAGTACACTAGAAAGAGAATAAGGTGCCATTTGGGATGTGGACTCTCCTCTCTTCTGTTTTTCAATGTCTTACCTTTTTTTAATGGGATGGCTCTAGTGTATAATGTAGGTTCTATTTCTCCCCACCTCAGTCTCTCTCATCTTCTTCCTAAAACAATTGTAGTGAGGAACAATTCACTGGCAGGTTTCTGCAAAGATAAGCCTTATTTTCCCCCTTACGCAATGAACTGGGGACTTACACTCAGCACCAGGAAAAGTGGTCTGCTTAAAACACTGTTGATGAATTAGAAGAACATACTGCAAAGCTAACTATAAAATATTTACTAAACCGCATGGTGGTAGTTGATATGGAAGAAGAAAAAGGGGACAAAAAAGCACTCAGCTCTTACCAGCACAAAGAGCATCTAGCGGGGAAATGTATTTGCACACGAATTGAGAAAAAAATGACTAAGTGTAGGCTGTTTTTGTTTCAATGCATGGTATTATTCTAACACCCCGCTCAAGGACAGATAGGGTTCTATTTTCTTCCATATCCCTCCACAGTTTATGACTTTTCTAATATTATGAGTTAGGGTGGGACATTTTGTTTTATTTTTCCTTGCTTCTATTTCAGGTGGTAGCCAGACTAAACCCAACCCAAAAAGGTTTAGCTAAACTGGTGCAGAAAATCAGAAATCCATTTGACAATGGCGATTTTCCAATGGTGCTTTTCTCTGGTCTGGTGTGGGTTGAATACGGGCGGCAGGTAGCCTAGTGGTTAGAGTGTTGGGCCAGTAACCGAAAGGTTGCTGGATTGAATCCCAGAGCTGACAATGTAAAAAAAAAATGTTTTTCCACTGAACAAGGCAGTTAACCCACTTTAGGCCGTCATTGTAAATAAGAATTTGTTCTTAACTGACTTGCCTAGTTAAATAAATAAAAATATAGTATGTCAGGTTTGCAACCTATGCTTCACTTGGCTTTTTATTAGATTACAGCAGTAGTTTACATCATTGAGGGAATAGACACTAGAAGGTACTTTGAGCCTTGGAGTGTGTGTGTGTTTATGTTATGCCTCTAAATTTGGTGACAAACTGAGCAAACGGAGCGAAAACACTTGAGCATTGTTTCTTTTTTGCTCATTTGGTAGTCAGACAGCCAGCCCAAAGGGATTAACAACATTAAAAAAATATATATATATATGTTCTACGACTCAGCTTGTTCAGCTGTAGCTTTTAAGTGAAGGACGTTGTCTTGACTGTGCTCAGACTGTTTCTTCCTATCTCTTACAGGTCATTTGACCTATATCATCACAGCAAAATAGGATTTGAACATTTAGTCCATAATGTCGCTTTATCTAAATCATGAAGCTCATCTACATTTCCTGTGGTGCAGGAAAAGTCTCAGCAACAAAAGAGTGATCAAATTAAGGTCCTACATCTGTACCAATCTGTTTCCCTTTACCAGTTTTCTCAGCAGTTATTGCTGTCCAATATGTTGATATTTTATCCCACTAGTCTTGCTGGTATCCCTTCATGACCCCACATAGTTTTTATCAAAACCTTGTTGTAATTTTCTCAGAGGAAAGACTAACGGAGGTCCTGTCCTCCCTTTTTTTCCAGGAAGAGATGAGATGTCTCTTATCTAGTAATTGTGTCACTCTCCAAAATGACTTCCGACCTCTTAAAATTCCCATGCATCACTCCAACCCCACCACAATTCCCATGTGTGATTCCATACGAAACCAGGACAACTAAATATTTTGTCTAAACTGAATCCATAGAATGGTCCTTTGGAGGAAGGATTTTTGACACATAGTTGACATTTACATCGAAAAGCATAATTGAGAAATAATCAAAGTTGGCATATTTATGACATTTTGGTCTTACCCAGGCCTCCTTTAAGACTCCATAATGTATAATCTGTAGGTGTTACAAAGCAAAAAAATGGGTCATATTAAGCTTTAATGCTTGCTCTGTAATATTAGTAGTATTTTGATTTCAATAACATTGTTTTAAACAATTTATGAATATTGCAAAATATCAACATGTATATGAAAAAAGAAATGGGGGGATTTGTCAATTATTTAAAAGGGATACTACGGTATTTTGGCAATGCACCTGCTGATGAAACATTATGGAGTTTTAAAGGAGGTCTGGGTAAGGCCAAAATGTCATAAATATGCCAACTTGATGAATGGGCAAGACAAAAGATTTAAGTGCCTTTGAATGGGGTATGGTAGCAGCTGGCAGGCGCACCGTTTTGTGTCAAGAACTGCAATGCACGCTCAATAGTTTCCCGTGTGTGGGAAGTATTGGAGTCAACATCGGCCAGCATTCCTGTGGAACGCTTTCGACACCTTGTAGAGTCCATGCCCGGAAGAATTGAGGCTGTTCTTAGGGCAAAGGGGGGGGGGGGGGGGGGGGGGGGGGTTGCGACTCAATATTAGTAAGGTGTTCCTAATATTTGGTATACTCAGTGTAAATAAAGTGTAATATTGGGATGCAAACTCAAAATGTTATACATTTCAACTCTATATCTGAGATAGTACAGGTGTCTTCTTTTTCTAAAGCCCATAACCATGTGTGTGAGGTGTATACTTTTGTTTCAAAGTAGATTTTTAAGGCTACCAATAATCACTCTGTGTAACCCTGATTTAGCCAACTGCAGTAAAAGGTTAATTCATTCTCAATTATGCTTTTAGATACAAATATCAAATATACTGTTGTGTATACTCATGACGTTGGCCTGGGGGTAGGTTTATGACAGTCATAAATACCCCCCCCCCTTTTTCCTCTCTCTACCCTACTGATGTGACATTTGAAAATCCTTTGGTTAACATAGAGATTCTGGGAACATCAGAAGGTGGGGGGAAATGAACTATATTCTGGTAATCCGACCAATTGAACATATGCGGTGGTACTTAATGAATATGATGTCAGTTCGGTTGTCATCTGAGACATTCTCATCAATAATAGGAGGACATAAACTCTACAGTGGAAAGTCTGCACATTGTAGTTATCAGATTCACATGGAATTGTTGTTCAATTTAAATGTTTGAACATAAAATTATTGGTGAAGAGATTAAATGTAATTTTAGCTTCCAAATGAGAGATTTGGGTTTTCATAAGGTTAGGGCTCTGCTCAATCAGTGGCCCGCCCCTGTGAAGAGACATGGGTTATAAAACTTTTCAAACACACCCTTCTCGCTCCACTATATAAAGCCTTGACGAAAATATAACCTCCTGTTCCAAGTACGTGAGGTCTGCAGCCTTTTGCGTTAAAAGGACTAACATGTCAACTACAGAACTAAGCCAACCTCAGCGTGAGCTTTGGTTGCGAATGGTATGAACTTTGAACTCTTATTCACTACAGAAGTGATACCTCCTAGCCGTTGAGTTAGCAACAGCAGTTGCAAATGTGGGCTAGGAAAGAACAGACAGAGTATCCCGTCTACCACACAACGACATTACTACAACGTATCCAATTTACCACCAGAGACATTCTTCAAAGGACAAAGGACTCGGTTGGGCAACACGGCCTTCCATCTACCACCAACCTACCGAAGCGCAGCTCAGAGTAAATATTTATTGCATTTTCCTTTTCCAAATGGGCGGTAATTTAGAATGCATAAGATACTGTATTTACGATAGCATGGCTTCTCCCTTGGTTCCTCAAGTCTTCCCGCTCTTTCACTCAAACCCAGCCCCCTTTTCTTTTGTGTAACCAGCTGTCATATCTGTTCCGCCCGCTAGGGACGTTTTCCTTTATGACGTAATTTGTAATCAAGGTATGATTCATTCTGTGTATATGAAATTCTGTGTGATTAGTTAGGTATTTAGTAAATAAATAATTAAACCCAATTTTGTATTGCTGATTCAACTTGTTAGCCAGGGTTCGTGAAGATAACCAAGAATTTACAACTTTCAGATGAGACTGAAATAAGGTGACGATTAATATTGACTGCTATTGATGTAAAATATGACTAGGTCTTTAAGAGTTTATTCGGAAGATAACAGCTCTATAAATATTATTTCGTGGTGCCCCGACTTTCTAGTTAATTACAATTACATTTACATGAAAGGATTTTATAGAATAGCATGTCATATCACTTAATCCGGCATAGCCAAAGACACGACACTGTGTGTCAACAATCTTTTCTCCAAAGGACCATTCTTTGGATTACATTTCGTGAAAATCCCCCCAAATCATGGTATTTTTTTGTCCTGGTTTCGTATGGAATCACTCATGTCTTTGTAGATTATTTGGTTTTCCTCAAAGTGCCTGTCAGTCGCATGAAAAAATACATTTGGTCTCAAATGAGCAATATAAGGACCGTATCTGGTAGAACTGAGCCACCCACAATCAAGGTGTCACAACTTGAAGCAGATGTATCTGCATGCAGAATATATCTCCCTAATGCAATCTAATGAGATAATTAGTCTTTAATGACGTACGATTTCCTCAAGTTGTTTTCCAAAGGTCAGAGGGGACATCAGTAATAGCTATGTGGCTTGGACAGCTACACTGCATGGCAATGTGAACCCCGGGCGGGAGGGGAAGCTAGGGTTTGTGTCCCAAATGGCGTCCTATTCCCTATATAGTGCACTACATTTGACCAGAATCCTGTGGGCCCATAGTCAGGGGGCCCATCCTGTGGGCCCATAGTCACTATCCATAGTGAATAGGGTGGACTTTGTAACACAGTCAGGGGGATTTTGAGATATAGATCACAGGAGGGTTAGTAGTAGAGGAGGGGAATGGACAGGGGAGATTATAAATACGCTAGGGGAATAAAGAGCAGGTGAACAGACAGATCCCAGGGGCATGGAGCTCTGGAGCTGACAGGGGCAGGAGGAGGGACACTAAGCCCAAACGGAGAGCAGGATTTGGGGTTAGTCTCACACCTGTAATCCCCCGACCCCAACCACCATGATAAACGGCTGGATCTCTCACCACCGGAGCTGTTGGTGACAACCGTTACCCAGTATCACAGTTTACTTTCTACACCAACCACTGTCACCAAGTGCAGCTACAGTATATAAAAATAACCATGGGATAGAATGAAACGGGGAGTAATTCTATTATATAGCTAGCTCACCTGTCCTTTTATTTTGTCACTTGTCAGAGATTACAGTTGGAATCCCTGATGTTTCAGTGGAGTACATAAAGTTAAACAGTTGTTTCTCCATCTCACATCATAGCCTACTACTTTAACTCCCCTCTCACATCACATCTCCTATGCCAGCCCAGCCCAGTCCCAGTGCCTGGGGCGTTTGCTAGCCCCAGGGCCGGTTGAGGTGCTACATTGTTACCAGAGGGGTTGACAGAGCTGTAAAGTAGCAGACCCAGCAGAACAGGAGCAGGCAGACATACCAGCACACACAGCAGTCAATTCTCTAAATCACTGCCCCCCCCCCCCCCCCCCCCCCCTCCCCAGCACTATCCCCCTCCTGACCTCAGCTCGAGACCAGTGACCTGGAAAATGGCTGCTGAGCAGAGCTGCGGACAGAGAGCCAAGCGCTTCCCCTCCTTTTCCCTCCCCTGCAGACAGCAGAAATATTCAGCCAATTACCAGATGATTATCTGGTCACAACACCATCCACGGCGGCCGGGTGGGAAACACTCTGGGAGTGGATGAGTGGATGTACAGCATGCTTGGCTGGCTGTCAGCCTCTCTCCACACTGGAAGGGAATAATTAATCAAAGGCTTCTACATGGGAAGAAGTGGACCGGGATGCCCACTCCACTCGCCTTTTAGCCATTATACCTCCATTGACAGACATGTACAGATATAGGATCTTAATTTGACCTGTATTGTCGCAGCAAAATAATCCTACAGGTTTTGAACATTTAGGATTCCCTAGTGGCGCAGCAGTCTAAGGCACTGCATCTCAGTGCAAGAGGCGTCACTACAGTCCCTGGTTTGAATCCAGGCTGTGATTGGAAGTCCCATAGGGCGGCGCACAATTGGCCCAGCGTCATCCGTCATTGTAAATAAGAATTTGTTCTTAACTGACTTGCCTAGTTAAATAAAGTCCATAATTTTGTTGGTTAGGCTATTAGCTGGTCAAAATGAGGCTATGTGAAACTGTAATACTGTTAATATAACTGTGTGTTAGAGCAGGTTTTCAATGAATTTATGTAAATCTCAGCAACAAAAGAATAATCAAAGTAAGATCCTACATCTGTAGAAGTAAATGAGGGATCCCCCTTCTTCACAGGTCCCCAGACACACATTCATTTGGGCCAGACATTAGACCCAGTCCAACCCCAGACCCTTTCATTCCCCAGCACCTTTCTGATTCATATGGGATAAAGCAGAGGGATTTGCTCACTTGCTAGTTTTGTTGTTTTGTTACATTGGATTGGGGAACGTAAGCCGTGATGCCGTGATGCCCATCAGACGCCTTGTGCCAAAGTGTTCTTTTTATAGACAACCTTACAAAGGACTCATTGACTGATATAACAGGGAATAGTCCCCCCAATGAGTGTTGGCAGGCTACATTGCCTAGTTAGTAGAACCATATGAGGGTATTCTCTCAGAGTACAGTTTATACCATGTTCTGTTGCACATACTGTACCTTCATAAAAACAATATTGGTTATTTGTTTGCACTCCCATAAATTTACCCTTCAACCTTTGTCATTTTCAAATTTTGGGACGACACCATAAATCGTCATTTTGCTTTCCACTTTCCGCTATATCTATGTTAGTTTTAGCATCAAAATTGAAATATAAAAAAAGGTTAGGCTCACATAATGTATATCTTTATTCAGTTCTGCTCTGTAGTCGCGTTGTTTCACGAGTTGAAACCTGCTGCCTGTATGTCATGCATCAGTGTGTATGAGTAGTCCTATTCTAGCAGCGCGAAGAAGACATCAAAGCAGCGCTGTGGAACCGCAGTAAATCTCAGGCAAATCTCTTGGAAGGTGCCTCGTTCGTTACATCACCTAAGCTGACAATAAAGTTTCATTAGAAAGAACTGCATGCGGTTCCTGTTGGAATGGAAATAAATACTCTTGTATAGTCCACATAAACCAGAGCCGCTCTCTGCTCTCTTCCCTGGGCTCTCCTTTACCGTGGCCAACATGAGTAAAACATTTAAACGTGTAAACCCTCGCAAGGCTGCCGTGCCAGACGGCATCCCTAGCCACGTCCTCAGACCCTGGGTCTCGACCGCACCCTGTGCAACTGGGTCCTGGACTTTCTGACAGGCCGCCCCCAGGTGGTGAAGGTAGGAAACAACATCTCCACCCCGCTGATCCTCAACATTGAGGCCCCACAAGGGTGCGTTCTCAGCCCTCTCTTGTACTCCCTGTTCACCCATCAATCAAATGTATTTATAAAGCCCTTCTTACATCAGCTGATGTCACAAAGTGCTGAACAGAAACCCAGCCTAAAACCCCAAATAGCAAGCAATGCAGGTGTAGAAGCACGGTGGCTAGGAAAAACTCCCTTGAAAGGCCGGAAACCTAGGAAGAAACCTAGAGAGGAACCAGGCTATGAGGGGTGGCCAGTCCTCTTCTGGCTGTGCCGGGTGGAGATTATAACAGAACATGGCCAAGATGTTCAAAATGTTCATAGATGACCAGCAGGGTCAAATAATAATAATCACAGTGGTTGTAGAGGGTGCAACAGGTCAGCACCTCAGGAGTAAATGTCAGTTGGCTTTTCATAACCGATCATTCAGAGTATCTCTACCGCTCCTGCTGTCTCTAGAGAGTTGAAAACAGCAGGTCTGGGACAAGGTAGCACGTCCGGTGAACAGGTCATGGTTCCATAGCCGCAGGCAGAACAGTTGAAACTGGAGCAGCTCGACCAGGTGGACTGGGGACAGCAAGGAGTCATCAGGCCAGGTAGTCCTGAGGCATGGTGCTAGGTCTCAGGTCCTCCGAGAGAGAGAGAAAGAGAGAAAGAAAGAGAAAAAGAGAGAGAAAAGAGAGAGAGAGAGAGATAATTAGAGCGAGCATACTTAAATTCACACAGGACACCAGATAAGATAGGAGAAATACTCCAGATATAACAGACTGACGCTAGCCCCCCGAAACAAACTATTGCAGCATAAATACCAGAGGCTGAGACAGGAGGGGTCGGGAGACACTGTGGCCCCGTCCGACGATACCCCTGGACAGGGCCAAACAGGCAGGATATAACTCCACCCACTATGCCAAAGTACAGCCCCCACACCACTAAAGGGATATCTTCAACCACCAACTTACTATCCTGAGACAAGGCCGAGTATTGCCAGTGACTCAACCCACTCAAGTGGCGCACCCTTCCTAGGGACGGCATGGAAGAGCACCAGTAAGCCAGTGACTCAGACCCTGTAATAGGGTTTGAGGCAGAGAATCCCAGTATAGAGAGGGGAACCAGCCAGGCAGTGACAGCAAGGGCGGTTTCTTGCTCCAGTGCCTTTCCGTTCACCTTCACACTCCTGGGCCATGACTGCGTGGCTTGATTACCAACCACGATGAGACGGCCTACAGGAAGGGGGTGAGGGCCCCCGGAGTGTGGTGTCAGGAAATTAACCTCTCACTCATCGTCAACAAAACAAAGGAGATGATCGTGAACTTCAGGAAACAGCAGAGGGAGCATCCCCCCATCCACATCGACGGGACAGTAGTGGAGAAGGTGGAAAGTTTTAAGTTCCTCGGCGTACACGTCATGGACAAACTGGAATGGTCCACCCACACAGACAGTGCCTCTTCAACCTCAGGAGGCTGAAGAAATTTGGCTTGTCACTTAACTTTTACAGATGCACAATCGAGAGCGTCCTGTCGGGCTGTTTCACCGCCTGGTACGGCAACTGCTCCGCCCACAACCGCAATGCTCTCCAGTAGGTTGTGCGATCTGCACAACGCATCACCGGGGGCAAACTACCTGCCCTCCAAGACACCTACAGCACCCGATGTCACAGGAAGGCCAAAAAGATAGTCAAGGACAACAACCACCCGAGCCACTGCCTGTTCACCCTGCTATCATCCAGAAGGCGAGGTCAGTACTGGTGCATCAAACTGGGACCGAGAGACTGAAAAACAGCTTCTATCTCAAGGCCATCATACTGTTAAACAGCCATCATTAACATTGAGTGGCTGCTGCCAACATACAGACTCAAATCTCTGGCCATTTTAATAAATGTAATAAATGGATTTAATAAAGGTATCACTAGTCATTTTAAATAACGCCACTTTAATCATGTCTACATATCCTACATTACTCACCTCATATGTATATACTGTATTCTATACGATCTACTGCATCTTGCCTATGCTGCACGGCCATCGCTCATCCATATATTTATATGTGCATATTCTTATTCAACCCTTTACATTTGTGTGTATAAGGTAGTCGTTGTGAATTTGTTAGATTACTTGTTAGATATTACTGCACTGTCGGAACTAGAAGCACAAGCATTTCGCTACACTTGCATTAACATCTGCTAACCATGTGTATGTGACTATTAGACTTTGATTTGATTTGATTTATAGTCCTCCCAGACCTGTGAATGGATCTATCTGGGTTCAACTTCAAACTCTCTCCCCACTCAATCCTCAGTCTGCACTCCTTGGGAATACATTTAGAGATGTCTTTATTTCTTTAGAATTGCAGAGTTTATTTACAATATAAATCCTCCTTTGAAATATTCATGGAAGCCAAACATCTGGAAAGTTCTGCTTTGTAGAAGAAGAAGAACATGGTTATGGCTAATAGGTGTCTGTTCACATGACTATATTTGTTAGGGGACCTATACTATTCTTACTGTAATCACCACAAAGGTTGCATTCCAAATGCCCCCTTATTCCCTTTATATTACACTGTGCACTACTGTTGACCAGGGCTAATAGGGCTCAGGGTGCCATTATGGATACAGCCTATATCTGATGCTTCAGTTGAGGAGCTGGTGGATAACCTCAATGAACCACAGTCTCATTCCTGTACTCTGCACCTCCGAGGGGAGCAGACCATAAACCAGGGTGATTGCTCTGCCTGTAAAGGAGATGGACCAGAGATAATGTGAATGGAAAGAAAGCTTGTTCCCTGCAGTTTAGCCCCTCCTCCCTTCCCCCTCCTCCCCCCCTGTTACAGCTGTAGGTGTGCTGCCTCTCATTGACACTGAGAGGACTGGGGTCAGGTGACAGTCAATGTTGGGGGTGCAGTGCGAATGTCAGAACACAGGAGAGCCTTGTAGCCCCCTGTCCCCATCAACCACTTCCTTCTCGTGTTGGCTTACTTCTTGTCTTATCAACCCACTTCCTGTCTCTCTGTCTGTCACCATGGTAGCCCTGACCTTGTGAAATGAGGCTGCCAGGTTAGAGTCACTCAGGATGCTCAGGCTCTTTTCCCTGGATGCATCCGCACCCCTGTACTTCTGTGCTGGGCCTAGAAAGGCAGAAGAGGCAACATAAACCATTGATTTCCACTTTAAAAATGCATTATGCAGAAATCTCTACACCATTTTCTGGTTGCTAAAATTCTAATAGTTTGCCTAATTTCAGTTTATGTGACAAAACAAGCAAGTATCATGTAAATCATTGTACCATCTAAACCGTTGTGAAATATATTTTCCATAGAAAAGATTGTATTTTCAGCTGTTTTAAGCTGGTGTACAAAACCAAAAGTAAAAGACACAAAAACAAAACTTAAGAATGTGAAGCATAGAAATAGTGCACATAGAACTGATCTACCACTTCTTAGACTTGTTTTCTATGAGAATGACAGATCTATAATACACATTTCTATGTGAATTTGGTCAGGTCATCCAAAAAGTGACATATTGCAGCTTTAAAATGTCAGAATAGATTTTGAATCTGTATCAACCCCTACAAAAATGTCCATTAATTATAATTCACATTTCCTTTTGCTGCAGGATACTTTTCCAGCTTTAGCAAACTGGCTCAAATTAAGTTCCTACATCTGTATAGATCTTGGCAGAAAATTAGGTATCATGGCGGAACCCAGAAGACATTGCCCAAATTGAAGGTGGTAATGTTTTGTGTGAAACCAAATCCTCTAATTTCAGACTGGATATTTACATATACAGTACCAGTCAAAAGTTTGGACACAACTACTCATTCCAGAGTTTTTATTTATTTTTACTATTTTCTACATTGTAGGATAATAGTAAAGACATAACAACTATGAAATAACACATATGAAATCATGTAGAAACAAATCAAAATATATTTGAGATTTGAGATTCTTCAAATAGCTACCCTTTGCCTTGATGGCAGCTTTGCACACTCTTGGCATTCTCTCAACCAGCTTCATGAGGTAGTCACCTGGAATGCATTTCTATTAACAGGTGTGCCTTGTTAAAAGTTAATTTGTGGAATTTCTTTCCTTTTCAATGCGTTTGAGCCATTCAGTTGTGTTGTGGCAAGGTAGGTGTGGTATGCAGAAATAGCCCTATTTGGTAAAAGACCAAGTCCATATTATGGCAAAAACAGCTCAAATAAGCAAAAAGAAACGACAGTCCATCATTACTTTAAGACATGAAGGTCAGTCAATCCGGAAAATTTCAAGAACTTTGAAAGTTTCTTCAAGTGCTGTCGCAAAAACCATCAAGCGCTATGATGAAACTGGCTCTCATGAGGACCGCAACAGGAAAGGAAGACCCAGAGTTATTAGAGTTCATTAGAGTTACCAGCCTCAGAAATCGGCAATTAACTGCAACTCAGATTGCACCTCACAGAGTTCAAGTAACAGACACATCTCAACATCAACTGTTATTTGAAATACATTCCAGGTGACTTCCACATTAAGCTGGTTGAGAGAATGGCAAGAGTGTGCAAAGCTGTCATCAAGGCAAAGGGTGTCTACTTTGAAGAATCTTAAATCTCAGATTATTTTGATTTGTTTAACACTTTTTTGGTTACTACATGATTCCATATGTGTTATTTCATAGTTGTTATGTCTTTACTATTATTCTACAATGTAGAAAATAATAAAAATAAAGAAAAACTCTTGAATGAGTAGGTGTGTCCAAACTTTTGACTGGTACTGTATATCTACTTTTCCAGTATAAGTGCAAGAAGAAAATGTTGTAGAGAAGCATAATGGTGTAGTAAATTCATCCAGTACACAGTCTGACAGTTGGCGTCTCTCTCCCTCTGAGAAACACATATCTCTGGTTGCATCTCAGATGCCTCTTGTCTCATTTAGCTGCATGGAGGTTAAACGGAGCATCATTGTTTACCTGCATGTGGTGCCGGTGGTGCCCATCTCATTAGGAAAAGGACAAGTTTGTTGGCGGTGGACAGCTGTGTATTTTTTATTTTGTTCAATATGGTGGTAGCCGAGGCCTATTTGCTGCTATTTGTCGCTTTATAAAGAGCCTGAGATTGAAAAGATGAGTAGCCTAACCCTCATTCTGTCCTCCTGTCCTCTCATCCTCCCTCTCCTCCTCTCCTACTCCCCTCCTCCCCATTCTGACCAGCTAGGGGACCTGAGAGAGGCTGGGCCCTCCTCCCTCCCCTCATACAGCTCAGTAGTTCTGTCACGGCCAGTAAACTGCGTCTGCCATGGGAGCAGCGCGGGTAGGCGACTTTGTCAGCACACACACACACACGCACACACGCACACACACACACACACACACACACACACACACACACACATACACTGGGCTTTAAGCAGAATTGCACCAGCAGAGAGATAGAGAGAGCTAGGATAAATAATTGAAGTGTGCATTCTGTACTTTGGTGAATTTTAAAGCTGTATTCTGCAGAGGCTGTAAATGTCGGGGAGAAGGAGACGTTAATGATTCATGGGCTGCTTTTATCTGCTTTGGTTCAGGTCACTGTCCTGAAGGAACTCGGGGCATTGGGGAGAGGGGGGAGAGGCAGGAAAGGTGGGGTGTCATGACCGAAAAGATTAGCCTGTTTCTCGCCTCAGTGTGTTTGTGTGTGTGTGAGTTCTCAGTGAAAAACGCGCCCGCACAAATGACATTTTTGCCAAAGAAAACGTTAAACCAAATATTATGGCTGAGCTGCCTGCCCAGTTGAACTTTTTTGCTATAAATATTTGAGGTGGAATTTATGGATATTCTTTTATCACCGGGATTTAATTTCCGAAAATGTGTTCCAAATGTGGGAATAGGGTGCCATTTGGACACACCCCTATAGTCCAACACATTTAGGAAAATGTGCCTTTACGACTGCTGTTGCTATGATTACTATGTCTCTGCTATGTTCTGTTCACTCATCTGCGACGGTTGATAAGGTGCCCTGAAACATAAGGTTTCTCTTTTCCAAATGAAGTGTCCAATAAATGTGATATTGAAACAAAAACATAACAATTATCACAATGTTCTGCGTTCCAATTCTAACACTTGTAATTTCTCAATATCTAATGAATAACAACGCGTAAATATATCCAGGCAGCAATGAATCAAATCGTGCTTCTAAAATACTCTATTAGATGCCGTTCCAAATTCGGATTCAGGTAAGCTTTATAAGCATTTTGTTCCACTGCTGCTTGTCACAAAAGAAGGATGTTTTTTTCCTGCTGAGGAAATGTTGTTAACGTAGGTTTAATATGTTGTTGTTTTTTTTACTAGCGATACAGTACGTTATTGGGATTAACATGGGTAACCGGATCCCGGGACTGTCAAATGAAATGACAGGAACTGGGAAATTAGGCCCTTCAAATGTTTTCCTCCAATGTCGCACTAATGCAATTCCACAAAATACATAACATGCACAGCAGCAGATTAGCCAAAAATGTTATCACATTATCCTAACAGGTTGTTTGCATGGAAGCATTTAGCCTAGCATATTTACTTCACACAAAGTCACCATTAATTCAAAGCACACGTGTAATTGACACTGAACGACTGCACACACGACCCAAATGCAATTAATAAACCCTGCAAGGAAACCTAGAGTACAGACTATAAACGTGTGTGCCTCTTTGAGCAGTCATTGTGACTCTTCAGACAGTCACACATTTGATAGGCCTACGCACAATTCACTACATAGCCATCTCTGTCACAGACATTCAATCTGTTAAGTGTTAACAACTCAGAGAGGCATGAGGGAAAATTCAACTTTCCTTTCCTAGAGCCTATGCTATTTTTCTATCCAGTCCCATTCTCACCTGAATTCCAAAATCCTGACTCCTGTCTCGCTTGAAAATTCCTAACTTTATTCTGTAATCCATAGTTTGCAATGCATTATCAAAGCACGTCTCTCGCCTATGCATGTCAAAATACCGGTATAACATGTCCCCCGATTCTCTGCGATGTCTCTTATGCCAATTTGCTGCCCATATGAGAGCTTCGGTAGAGAATGTGTGGTCAACAAACGGGATGATAGTACAGTAGATATGGATATATTTTTAAACACAGTTGGTCTAGTTTAAGATACCTTAAACTATTTCCTCTCTTCATATCCTCGTTTTTCATGAGCTGATCTGCTATCTGTATAGATCATCAACACGATTTTGCCAAATATAGGAGATATTCTGTAATTTGTTGAAGGAAGTTATCCAGCAAGCTTGGCAACTTTGGTCATTTGACTTTAGTTTGACTGACGTTACAAAGTTTGTATGATTTGACAACGCTCTACTCGGGGTGTGCTCTGTCGAGATAGCCTACTGCTGAATTTTCTATTTCTTTAACTAGGCATGCGCTGAATTAATTAAGGAAGATGATAAAGCTTGGAATTTATGAACGGCCTGTTTAGCAATTCACAACAATGACATTTGCGATCAAAGATAGTTACTCTATCATTACTAAATATTTGTATTTTCTCTGAAATCTTTACATAGTGGCGCCATGAAGCTGGCAATGTGGTGCAACGACAATCTTATTTGGGGAGAACCCTGGCATAGTGACCATATATTGGTATTAAACACTTTAAATGGGCAACTACGAGTTTTGCGGTGTTTCCTGTGAGTCTCGGGATAAATATAAATTATTCCAGGTATTGAAAGTTGGTAGATTTTCAGGAAAATATTAATCCTTAGTATGTCAGATGGATGGAGATTGACAGAGATCCTCTTAATGCTTTTCCGTGTTGTGTGTGAGAGTGAGGGATACCCTCCAAATGGACCCTAGGAAGAAGATCTCTGGGTTTCCGTAGCCCTTTGGCTGCATTAGGAAACACTTGGAGAGACATCCGTTCCCTCGCTCTACACAACTGTCAATACTCTCAGAGAAGTGGTTGAGTATAGGTGCTGATGTGATGCTGTACATTCCACCCCTGCTTCTCTGGCTAGTAGTAAAGCTTGCCAACATACTATAGCCGCCTGCTAAGGAATAAAGTGTTACATGTGTTTTGTATTTTCTCAGTCTCACGTTTGGTGTGTTTTGAGCTGTGTTATCATTGTCAAAGTTTATATGTAGTCATGAATTTGCTTCTTATCCTATCCATTTCTTCTCCACTCCTCTCCTCAGGGAGCTGATGCCCAAGACCCTGGAGGGCCAGATCACCATGGAGAAGACCCCCAGCTACTTTGTGACCAGAGAGGCCCCGGCCCGGATCTCCGCCATGTCCCGGGACACCAAACTTATCGTGGTGGTGCGGGACCCCGTCACCAGGGCCATCTCTGACTACACGCAGACGCTGTCCAAGAAGCCCGACATTCCCACCTTTGAGAGCCTGACCTTCAAAAACAGGACTACGGGGCTCATCGACACGTCCTGGAGCGCCATCCAGATCGGCATCTATGCCAAGCACCTGGACAACTGGCTGCAGTACTTCCCCATGGGTCAGATCCTGTTTGTGAGCGGGGAGCGTCTGATCAGCGACCCGGCCGGAGAGCTGGGCCGGGTGCAGGACTTCCTGGGGCTCAAGAGGATCATCACTGACAAACACTTCTACTTCAACCAGACCAAGGGTTTCCCCTGCCTCAAGAAGGCTGAGGGCAGCAGCAAGCCCCACTGCCTGGGCAAAACCAAAGGGCGGACCCACCCCAATATCCACCCAGAGGTGGTGCAGAGGCTACGGGACTTCTACAGGCCTTTCAACATGAAGTTCTACCAGATGACTGGACAGATATTTGGTTGGAACGATTGACTGGGCCTCAAGTACTGGATGTTCAGTGGAGAACACTGAGGACTATTGACACTACCAAATGACTGTGCGACATCCACAATACTAAGCCTAGAAGCAATATTTGTCTATGAGGGAGAAGAAAGTAGCCTAATCTGCTCTTACTGGCAAGCCAGATATGCAATATGTTTCACTGTGTTACGTATTCCTCCATCTGAACTGCCTCAAAACCAATATCAGCAGCCTACAAGATGCTGGTTGAAGAAAATGCATGTGGTGGTTCCAATACAGAAAGATACTGTGGGTACTGTCTCTACATCTCTACAAGGTTTTCCCACCACTATCAGAGTGAAGTGTTTTCTGTTTGGAACATTCCAGTGCTGCAAAAGACAAATATGCAGTGGTGTTTCTGAAATGTTATTTGAAATGGCACAGAGAGATGTTGGATATAAAGTCTTGTCTGAGTGGTTCTATGCCATACTTTAAAGCAAACCTAGCTGCTTTGCATTTTTTTCGATAAAATATTGAAAAAATAAATACTTGTTATTTATTTAAGATGATGTACACATACAGTATATAATATACATATTTTGAATAACTTTCATCACTGATAATATTCTTTCATATTATGTTGTATATGCCTGTAGAGTTACATTTGTTTTATACTGTACAATATATTTTTTGCTTTATCAAGTTATTCATTTTCATTTGTATATTCTTTACATTACATTGATGCGGTTCCTACACCCTTTCCCGCTGAGCTTGCAATTCCAATCCTGTGAGGGTTTGTTTTTCCAAGGGTAGTTTCCCCACCTTCATTTAATGGAGTTCATTGAATTACAGTGTAGCGCGAGAGACAGAGCAAAGATAGCACTTACTGGATGTGTCCAATGGCACCCTATTCCTTATATAGTGCACTACTTTTGACCAGGGCCCATAGGGATTAGGGTGCCATTTGGATGGATAATCAGTCAGCTGTTGTATCATCAACAGCAACTCCTCCACTAATGTTATAACGAGATCTCCAGTGGGCCTATCCAAATGATTCCTCAAATTTCCTCTTCGACATGCCTCCTTGTGAACTGAATACAGTTGATGTCAGTCTGCCTTCCTTGCCTCGGAGGCATCCGTGGATGGCGGTCTCTCTCTCTCTGTGTTAAAAAGAGCTATAGCACAATGGTGAAGTTGTGTTTCTGATTTATATCTGCCTGGTTGTATTGTAAGCTTCCAAACGATCCTCTCTTCTCTCAAAGCAGATGTGCCTCAAAGGGACACTTAATCACGGTCAATGTTTTCTATAGGAGTTCATAGGGAAACATATCCTTAGGTTTTATGCAATCTGCCATCCGTCTTTATCATACATACATACAGTTATGATTTTGTCTATTTCATTTGAATTCATGTTGGATTTATTAAGCACACTTTTAATAAAAGATAACAGTTATATAAACATCTGGTGAGTGACATTTGTAAAATCCTGAACCTGCCTTTTTATCATCACCATTCTGCCTGTTCTTCTGCTTTAGAACAGGTGTCCACTGGACTAAAGTACGTGCAGATGTATTCCTATGAGGTTGCAGTGTTAGAGTAATGTACTGCAGCTTCAAAGTGATGTGGAGTAAAGCCTCATTTACACAGTACGCAACACAAGAACTACAACTAGCTATGCAAAATGACCATCCTGCATAGATTTATAGCAAAATACAGTATGTGATTAGCCATTCAATTATAAACTTTACACAAGTAGGCATGCAGGATTGCCATTTTGGGAAGCCAATTGAGTTCCTGCATTGTGTACATACATACAGAGGGCATAAATGAGGCTTAACAGATGTTAGAAACACCTGACTTTGTTGACTTGTGTGAGGCGAAAAAAGAATGAGTGGTGTATGTGGTGAGTTACGAGGTAGTTGAGGTAATTGTAATGACTGGGAACCCCCCTACCATGTTGTGTGTAGAATATCCACATCTCAGGGAATCATTTGCGAGCTAGTGATGTTAGAAGGCCCGAATGTCTGGCGAATATCGAAACTCAAGCCAACTTTACCACGGTTTTGCACCAAGCTTTTCGCTTCAGACGTTTTTATCTGCTCTACCACACACCTGTCTGGTAAGGTTGAACACCTACTCTCCTACTCAGCCTCCGAAAAAAGCTTCTCCCAAGTGGGTGTGACACCTACTCCCGTTGCCTGCTGCACTGCTGCTTGGATCCCACCCGGCGGGCTATTCCCTGTCTGCCCTGGCCTGTCTCCCCCTGTCTGCTACAGATACCCCCGCCACACTCCCCCCTCTCTCCATAGCTTATGCTGGCCTCCAGCCACACGCACACACACACACACACACCGCAGACTTTTGACTGATATGAATTTTGTGTTGGCTAATTAACTTGTGTAGGCTAGTTAACTTATTATGTGAGCTTATTCAGAAGCGCTTTAACTAACTACTATAGGCCTACTATTTATTTATTTTATCTCACTTTTATAGGCTACTGAACACATAGAGAGCTACTCTCTCAAGTTATCTTGTTGGGACGAGTGACTCTTTGAACAATGGCTAGCCCCAAGTCGTTTTATTATTTTCTTGTGATTTATACTATTTGCCCTATGACTCCCGACCATAGAATGATGCCTCCTTTATTTAAAGTGGGAGATCAAGCTGATCCTAACTGATGTAGGCCAATTCATATCTTGTCCTGTTTATGTGTTATAATCAACTGTGAAATAATAATCAACTGACTGGTTTTCTTGATGTCCATATTATTCTCTTTGGTATACAATCTGGTTTCCGCTCAGGTTATGGATGTGTCACTGCAACCTAAATGTCCTAAATTATGTCACCATTGCCCTTGATTCTAAGCAATGTCGTGCTGCTATTTTTATTGATTTGGCCAAAGCTTTTGATATGGTAGACCATTCCATTCTTGTGGGCCGGCTAAGGAGTATTGGTGTCTCTGAGGGGTCTTTGGCCTGGTTTGCTAACTACCTCTCTCAAAGAGTGCAGTATATAAAGTCAGACAATCTGCTGTTTTAGCCACTGCCTATCACCAAGGGATTACCCCAAGGCTCGATCATAGGTTCCACACTATTCTCAATTTACATCAACAACATAGCTCAGATGGCTCTCTCATTCATTTATATGCAGATGATACAGTCTTATACTCAGCTGGCCCCTCCCTGGATTTTGTGTTAAACGCTCTACAACAAAGCTTTCTTAGTGTCCAACAAGCTTTCTCTGCCGTTAACCTTGATCTGAACACCTCCAAAACAAAGGTAATGTTCTGTTCTGCCAGTCACATTCTGTTAAAAGTCCCCAAAGCACACACATCCCTGGGTCGTTCCTCTTTTCAGTTCGCTGCAGCTAGTGACTGGAACGAGCTGCAAAAAACACTCAAACTGGACAGTTTTATCTCCATCTCTACATTCAAAGGATCAAGCATGGACACTCTTACTGACGCTTGTGGCTGCTTTGCATGAGGTGTTGTTGTCTCCACCTTTTAGCCCTTTGTGTTGTTGTCTGTGCCCAAAAATGTTTGTACCATGTTTGTGCTGCTGCCATGTTGTGCTGCTGCCATGTTGTGTTGTTGTCTTAGGTCTCTCTTCATGTAGTGTTGTGGTGTCTTTCTTGTCGTGATGTGAGTTTTGTCCGACATTTTCATTTTTAATCCCAGCCCCTGTCCCCACAGGAGGCCTTTTGCCTCTTGGTAGGCCGTCATTGTAAATACTAATTTGTTCTTAAATGACTTGCCTTGTTAAATAAAGATTCAATCAAAATGTAATAAAAATAATATGAACTTTGGAGTGCTGTTGATCTCTCCCTGTCTCTCCCACCATACAGTACGTACAAACACAGTAGCTAATAGCCCCTCTCCCATCTCCCCCATTACCCTTTCTCTTGTTGTCTCTGCTTATCTCTACCAAGCCTCCAGGACAGAATGTCAAAAGAGGCTTCAAGGATGCTAAAAGATGCTTTCTATCTAAAAGCCTTATTTTTGGACTGCGGCGTCCCTTGCGGGGTGAGGACTGAGGACCTAGTCCAAAGGGCTTGTAGAGCATAGCCTTAAGGGTGTGGTGACTGCACTCCTCATGTCCCCTGGCTCTGAAACGCTGAGTGTGAACTGGTCGCTAATGTGTATGGGTTAAGAGGGTGCACTGGCAACCACAGATGACGCTCCAGGGAAGGAAGGTTTTGAGACACTAGCCACTCTATATCGCTTGGTACCCTCACTTATTTGAGTTCCTCTAGAATTTAGACCTTGGGGTTGATTCAGTCGTTATCGCAGAAGATCCTTTGAAATATAAAGGTAATTCCCGATTGAGCCGACTTATTCAGTGTTTACCGTGAATGCAGTCTCCGCGAACGCGGGAGCATTATCTTTAGACTTAAATTACACTATAGCGCTGATCTTCTGCGATGCGGATTGAAACTAGGCCATTCTCTCTTTCTCTGTCTTTCCCTCTGTCTCTCTTTCCCTCACTCTCTCTCTTTCTCTCCCTCTCTCTTTCCCTCTTTCTCTTTCTCTCTCTCTTTCTCATTTTCTCCTGCTTTCTCCCTCTCTCACTCTCTCTCTCTTTCTCTCTCTGCTACCATTTCTCTTCAATTTTTTCTCCAAATGCATTTGTTTTCATATGCATAAGGAATCTCAGCATCATAGCGTTACTTCTACCTCTTCTCCTGTGCCACTAGATGTTACAGTTGTTAATAACCCCTTAATAGCTACACCTTCAAGTCACTTCTGATTTAGATGAATATATAATGAAAGCATGTCACTGTCTGACACTGACACTTAGCAGATGTGAGCAATTCTCTCGACATCAAAGCGTATGACTTAAGTTGTGACGTTAAACCGTGTTGATCATCATTGAAAAAGACCTGAAAGTCTAAAAGACCTAAAGGCACAAGTTATTTTTCGAGCAGATGATCGGGGGGCCGGAACATAATTACAAATCATTTGTAGACTGCAAATTGACTGCAAGAAGCTGTTTGACTAAAACATCATCATTTCAAACCTTGCTTACATTTGCATGCTATCACGTGTCTCTCTATTATAACTGGGAATGCTTGGGACAGATTTCCAAAATTAAAATCACTTGGATATGATTTCCTGGTGTTTTTACCATTTGTCATGTCCACCAATGAAAATGTTCCTAATTGGGGGGCCAAATAAAACCATCCACAGGCCAAATTCGGTGAACCCTGATTTAGATCATTAACGTTCTGGATGTTGTTTATTATTCCTCTCTTACTGGATCAGCGAGCCTCTTCAGAGAAGTTTCAGGGAAATAAACTGAATTGCATCCCAAATAGCACCCTATTGCCTTCATAGTGCACTACTTTTGACCAGATCCATATGTCAACGTAGTGCACTATATAGAGAATAGGGTGCCATTTGGGACACATATTCCATGTTCCTGTCTCTCTCTGAAGAAGCGAGAGGGTAACGAAAGAGGAAATGAAAGCGTAACATCTTCTGTGGAGAAAATAGCACACTATTACGTAGCGCACTACACTTGACCAAAGATCTATGTGCCCTGGTCAAAAGCAGTGCACTGTGTAGGGAATAGAGTGCCATTTTGGATGCAAACATGTTCTGTACAGACTGACAGAGACAGACCACCCCAGTCAGAGAATATTCAGCTCAACATCAATAGCAGCACGAACAGAGAGAAATAAAGACCACCGTTTGACCGCATGTGGTTTATTAAAAAACAGACAGAAAGAGAGATGCTGTCGAAAAAGAAAGGCATTTCTGTTTTACTATCCTTCTCTCCTTCTCACTCTGACCTTCTCACTATCCCTCTGTCTTTCTCTTTTTCTCTTTCTCTAACACACACACCCCACACTCCAAACACATACACCATCTCTCTTCTCCCCACCATCTGTCTGTGTCTGTACGTGCCAGGGCAGCAGCTGGTATGTTGAAGTACCTGCACAGAGTCACCTGTGCACAATTAACCCTCCCTCTATCCCCAGAGCCCCCAGAACCCGGAGTAAGCCACCCGCCCCTCTCAGCCTCTCTGATCACCCAAACGCTCCACTATCCGCACGCACAGAGTCTGTTTTTCCCTACAACAGAGCAGAAACAGTCCAGGCTCCCCAGAAAAATGGGGTCCTGCGTGTGGCACTCCATTGAAATACGTGCCGGGGGCATCAGATATGCCACGCCACGCCGCCACACATAAACTGATGAGACAGGCGGATCAGAGAACAGCCCTTTGAAGGATGGAGGAGAGACTGTCGTGGTGGTCTGAATGGGAGAGGCACACACACAGAGATATGTACGCACACGCAGACACACACACACAGTGCAACAGTCACCACCACACAGCTTGGTCCTGCCCCACAGAGGACATGGAGGAGATCAGCCCTCTGTTTTCTCTGGATGTCAGGAAAGAGCCCCTAAATCCCTTTAATAGTCTGAGCAAATATCTGTGTGAGGCATGCTCCAGACCCAGCATTAATAAAAACAGCAAGGGACTGAGGGTCCTACAGTACCTACAGGGTTCTGTTCTGTTTTCTCTGTTCTGTTCTCTTTGGTGTTTCTGTATGTGTCCCATATAGCACCATATTCCCTTGATAGGTCACTACTTTTTATGGGCCCTGGTCAAAAGTAGTGCACTCTAAAGGGAATATGGCGCCATTTGGGACTAAGCCTCTGTCTGAAGGACCAGGGCCCAGTTTCCCGATAGCGATAGAACTTAGGCGTGTTTTGACAATGCATTTTTTCTACAACGGCCAAAGATTTAACATGCGTTTCCCAAAGCACCACGCACAGAGAATGGTCGCTAACTGTGTCGTTGGAGCTGATATTGATAGGATAGGATCGAAAGAAAGGGAGCGCTGCTCTCGGATCAGCTTTCTCCATTCAAATCTGACCTTAATATTATAATTATTTCACAACACTGACGACGGATCAACTCCTATAGAGATGTTACCACCTACTGCTGCAAATATTGAGGGGACATATTTTAATGCTTACCCAATAAAAATGCACTAAATCACGGATTTGGCGCATCATTGCGCACATGTTTGGCTACACATCATGAAATGTATTGAGACAAATTACAGAGAGTAGCCTACAAGTAGCAAAATAGATCTCAAATGATTGAACATGAAATGTATTTCAATAAGATTGAATAAATATGCCTATAGTGTCACGCCCTGACCTTAGAGAGCCTTTTTATGTCTCTATTTGGTTTGGTCAGGGTGTGATTTGGGGTGAGTATTCTACGTTCTTTAGTTCTATTATTTGTATTTCTATGTTTTGGCCGGGTAGGGTTCTCAATCAGGGACAGCTGTCTATCGTTGTCTCTGATTGAGAAACATACTTAAGTAGCCCTTTTTCCCACCTGTCTTTGTGGGAAGTTGACTTTGTTAGAGGCATCATAGCCTATGTTAAGCTTCACGATCGTTTTGTTGGCGACATTTACCTAAATTAACAGGAATGTACACTCACCACGCTGCGCTTTGGTCTATTTCAGTCGACGGCCGTGACATATAGCCTACTGTTTATATTTGAATGCATTCATCTCGGTTTTCATTTGAGTCATCTTTTTATATGTCACTAGTTTGTATCAATTGCAAAGACATTGGCAACTTTATATTTGTAATAAAAAGCATGAGCTGCTGCACACCCAGAGAAAATTATTTAGTGTAGAAAATCAAATCAAATGTTATTTGTCACGTACATGTGTTTAGCAGATGTTATTGCGGGTGTAGCGAAATGCTTGTGTTTCTAGCTCCAACAGTGCAGTAATATCTAACAAGTAATATCTAACAATAAACACAATCTAAAGTAAAGGAATGGAATTAAGAATATGTAAATATTTGGACGAGCAATATCAAAGCGGCATAGACTAAGATACAGTAGAATAGTATAGAATACAGTATATACATATGAGATGAGTAATGCAAAATATGTAAACATTATTAAAGTGACGAGTGTTCCAATTATTAAAGTAGCCAGGGATTTCAAGTCTATGTATAGGGCAAAGTTACGAAGTTCCAACAACGAACTTAGCCTTAAAATGCTCCTGGGAAACCGGGCTCTGAGCACAAGCATATTTTCCCTATTGTGACAGAAGAGAAGAATAAGAATAGTGGCCTGGTGTGAAAGGCATAAGAAATGTCTCTCTTTCCCTGCCAAAATAACTGTTGGTTTAGCATTTAAAGATGCATTGGTGGTTCTCATGAAACGACCAATTGTTTGAATATGATCAAAAGAGCATTTCACAAATGGTTTGCATGCAATGCCGGGGAAAAAAGGTTTTTGTTCTTACTTTCATCTGCCACGTCTGTGCCTGTGTAGGCCTAAAAAAAGACAGCACACCAATAAACTGGGCAATTAACATCTTCTGGGGAGAAGGACAATTTCCAAACATATGCGTTTCAACTTTTGCAGTAATTTTCACGCATCCTTCCGAAGCTCTTCTTCAGAAGACGCTTTATCGTTCCTGACACTTGATAAAAGGCGTGTTTATGTTAAACTCACATTTTCCTTCCCTGGGACGAAAACCAAGGCAACAGTAATCTAAACAAGTAGGCCAGGGGGGGCAGAGGGGCCCTACTCTGCCAGCTGAAGGCTCTGTCAGGCCCTGCCTCACCCTGCCACTCTCTCCCCGGAGCCTCAGTGGCCCTGACTGACATGACATCCCACTGGTCCTGGTGACAGCACAGTAAGGGAGTGCTTTTTCCTTTTCTCATTAATTACCTTTGACTAGACAGATTTTAAAATGGTTTTAAAATGGTTGATTTTATTTGATTGCTTAGGTCCTTTTCCTATGTGTATTTCTATTAGAATGAAATTACACAACAATACCATAGCTCAGGACAACCATAGACTGAGATTGTATGTTATTTGAATGTACACTGGTCTTGCCTGATATATTGAAAGTATAACAACAGAAAACGACGAGGTGATAGAGATCGACATAGAGGAGACAACTATAGTTGTATTATTTTTGCTCCAAAAGGAAGTCTTGGTGGTCTGAAACAAACAGCTGTAAATTAATAATCAACACTTTTTCCTATTCAGTGAGCAGTTTCTATTTGCCTTATGAATAAAAGAGGAGACCGCTGTTTACCCCCCTAACACCCCTCACCACCCCCCCCCCCCCCCCCCCCCCCCCCCCCCATTACAGACTGTGTCCCCCGCGCTCTGAGGTACACAGACACACAGACATTGTTACAGCCAACTGCCCTTAACCTACACACACACCAATTCAACAAACCACTGTGTCTTTTATCCAGTCCTTCTCTCATCCAAACACAAACACTCACTCACACTGTCCTCACATGTACACATACACCCTGACTTACCCACCCACGCACACAAACAGCAACAGACAAACGCACACCTGCAGTGTATTCACCTGTCAAACCACATTTACACATACAACCAGGTGTTTGCGCAAAAGAGTTTGTGCAAGACAGTTATATTGACTCCATGACGCCACAGTCTATTGCAGCCTTACACACCCACACTCCCACTCTGTACACAGCTAGACTCCAAACACACAGAATGTTCACAGAGGCAAAGGAAGTTATCAATATTTAATGCCATTAGAGCGCCAAAGTGCTGCACAATGGGGCAACATGCAAACAAGCCAGAAGAAAAGTCAGGACCTCTATGAGTAATTATTCATTACCTGAGCTGGCTGTAGAGGCCTTGGGGGCAGGAGGGTCGGGGTAATGTGTTAGTTTAGAAGTGGGGGCAGGTGGGTCGGGGTAATGTGTTAGTTTAGAAGTGGGGGCAGGTGGGTCGGGGTAATGTGTTAGTTTAGAAGTGGGGGCAGGTGGGTCGGTGTAATGTGTTAGTTTGAAGTGGGGGCAGGTGGGTTGGGGTAATGTCTTAGTTTAGAAGTGGGGGCAGGAGGGTCGGGGTAATGTGTTAGTTTAGAAGTGGGGGCAGGTGGGTTGGGGTAATGTGTTAGTTTAGAAGTGGGGGCAGGTGGGTCGGGGTAATGTGTTAGTTTAGAAGTGGGGGCAGGTGGGTTGAGGTAATCTGTTAGTTTAGAAGTGGGGGCAGGTGGGTCGGGGTAATGTGTTAGTTTAGAAGTGGGGGCAGGTGGGTTGGGGTAATGTGTTAGATTAGAAGTGGGGGCAGGAGGGTTGGGGTAATGTCTTAGTTTAGAAGTGGGGGCAGGTGGGTCAGGGTAATGTGTTAGATTAGAAGTGGGGGCAGGAGGGTTGGGGTAATGTCTTAGTTTAGAAGTGGGGGCAGGTGGGTCGGGGTAATGTGTTAGTTTAGAAGTGGGGGCAGGTGGGTCGGGGTAATGTGTTAGTTTAGAAGTGGGGGCAGGTGGGTCGGGGTAATGTGTTAGTTTAGAAGTGGGGGCAGGTGGGTTGAGGTAATGTGTTAGTTTAGAAGTGGGGGCAGGTGGATCGGGGTAATGTCTTAGTTTAGAAGTGGGGGCAGGTGGGTTGGGGTAATGTGTTAGTTTAGAAGTAGGTGCAGGAGGGTTGGGGTAATGTGTTAGTTTAGAAGTGGGGGCAGGTGGGTCGGGGTAATGTGTTAGTTTAGAAGTGGGGGCAGGTGGGTCGGGGTAATGTGTTAGTTTAGAAGTGGGGGCAGGTGGGTTGAGGTAATGTGTTAGTTTAGAAGTGGGGGAAAGTGGGTCGGAGCAACCTGGTCTCAAAGCATTAGTATTATTCTGTACTTAAATCGGAGAACTTCATTTAGTATGAGATGTTACGTTTCGTATGGTATATATTCATTTGTGGATGTCCATCACCCATTTCGTATAATATGTTATGAATTTGCAAAATGTAGACTATGTTATGAATTTGCAAAATGTACTATACATTTTGAATTTGCCAAACATGACATGTTACAAATTCTAGCTAGGTGTCTAGGTGGCTTGGCTAGGGGTTAGGGTTATGGGTTAGGGTTAAGGTTAGGGTTAAGTTTAAGAGTTAGGTTAAAGGGTTAAGGTTAGGGTTATGGGAAGGGTTAACATCCTAAGTCCTTGCAAAGTAGCTAAAAAGTAGTAAGTAGTTGAAAGTTGCTAATTAGCTAAAATGCTAAAGTTGTCCGTGATGAGATTCGAACTAGCTAGACGTTCGTGATATACGGCCGACCAACCACCCTACTTTTGTT
Source organism: Salvelinus namaycush (assembly GCF_016432855.1). Classification (NCBI taxonomy): domain Eukaryota; kingdom Metazoa; phylum Chordata; class Actinopteri; order Salmoniformes; family Salmonidae; genus Salvelinus; species Salvelinus namaycush. Next base: position 15,513,558 of record NC_052341.1, read on the forward strand.
TTTGCCTTAAGTAACCATCTGTCTCATGCAACCATAACAAACATAGCATATCAGTCTAATTTGTTAGTCTCGGATTTACATTTACTATGTTACGTCTGGTTTGAGACAAGTCTGGACAGAGAAGCATTAATGAGAATATGATGAGGTGTTTACTTCAAGGTGGGCATGACTCCCCACATGTACACTGGACATTGCTGGAGTTGGAACATAAATTAAATGAATCAATTTATTTGATAAACAGAAATACATATAAAACGGCTCCAGATGGAGACAACATTACATAAGCCTACTGTACATACATACGGAATGATGAATGCATAGATCAAAAATACATATGGATTGATGGCTGTATGGAAGGAGAAAAGCATGAGAAATCTGAACTGAGTCCAATGGGGGGAAAAGCAGGTGTGTTTAAAGCTAGCCATGACTACTATCTTTGTGCTTTATGTAGAGGTGGTGTGTGTGTGTGTGTGTGTGTGTGTGTGTGTGTGTGTGTGTGTGTGTGTGTGTGTGTGTGTGTGTGTGTGTGTGTGTGTGTGTGTGTGTGTGTGTGTGTGTGTGTGTGTGTGTGTGTGTGTGTGTGAGCCTGTTTCTCTCTCACCTTGTCAACGTGGTGGGGTTTAACACTGAGCATGTCAGGCAACCAGATACAGCCACAACGTGCAGCTCTCTGTGTGTTTATCCAACGTCTTGTACACACATGCACGTACATGCACACACGCACACACACACACACACACACACACACACACACACACACACACGCACACGCACACGCACACGCACACGCACACGCACACGCACACGCACACACACACACACACACACACACACACACACACACACACACACACACACACACACACACACACACACACACACACCCAGTAATGTATGGCACCATGTTTGTTTATCCAACGTCACTTTCAGATCACCCACTACATGTTGTACTGGGCAGGTTCTCCACTCTTTCATTCTTTCGTTCCCTCACTCCGCTGTTCTATGGTAAGTTATGACTTATCGTTATGACAAATGAGGGTCCCGAGGGGGTCATTGTGAGAAGCATGCATTAGCTGTGACTGTTCTCAACTCAGGCCTCAGACTCATAAATACAACAGGTATGGCAGTTTGTTATTTCTTTCCAAAGGAGTGTGTTTCTTTAGCTCTGAGTATGTGGCCAGTGATGAAAAGTTTTTTTCTGAAAATTACTGACATAGTAATCAGTAAAGTTGTATTAAGTTGCTATTCTATACCGTAGGGGTATGTGAATCCAATGGATTTATCGCATTCTTTCCCGTTTACGTTTTTCAAGACACTGCAAGACACTGTACAATGGCTGTACAGGACATCAGCTTTGTAGTCAGGAGGGGCGGGTGCAGGTGAGTTCAGGTAAGTGATCCAGGTGGATCATAAGGGTTTCTGGTGTCAGAGAACAGGTGGTGAGTGTAGACCCTCCCCCTCCTCCCTCACCCCCCGAGTTCACCCTCCTCCCCCCTGCCCCCAGTCACAGAGCCCCCTGGCTCAATGGCTCCACTCCACCCTCGCCTGTCATCATAGTCATTTGATCTGAGCTGCCACGTAGAAGAGAGCAGCGGCTTGTCCACATGACAATGGAGCTCTTTTAATTAGCGGGCAATGGATGGAGGCCTTTCTCGCTCTAGTGATGATGAGGGAGAGATGGATGAGCGAGAGATGAATGTCCCTGTCACGGGACTTACAGTATAGACATTCAGCCTGTCAGGTACTATGATAACTGATCATGTGACAGAATGGATTGTACAATGACCTGGTAGACAAAGATAGTATCTACCAACTACCTCAGGCTAAATCGCCGATGAAATGTGGAGCGTGTAAGACATCTAGAACCTGGGCCATATAAGCCATGATCGGGCCAATATGAAGGAATGGGAGTTGTAGTTCCTTTTGGAATTCCCCACAGACAATGACCCTCTGGTTCCCTCTCATCGTCTGTGTTTACTTAGGGCTCTATTCAATCACATCCGCTTTAGCCGACATCCGCCTAGCGGTTGTTTTGGAGGTGTCTCAGTTGGTTGTTTTGGCGGTGGTAGAGGTGGAACTATGTTAGAGCTGTCAAATCCACAAGTGGCTCCTGGTATTATACTTAAAGCGGACATTACCATTGGTTGCACGGAGTTGCATTTAAGAGAAATCCCATGCAGCCGTGTTTACAAGTTAAACAGTGGAATGTGAGATGTAATCTACACCTCCATTATGATGATAGAAACCCTCATTATTTAATGATTTTTCAAGTTGAGAGTAATTATGTGTATATTGCCTACACTTTCTCCTTCTGAACTTCTAGCTTGAGTGGGGCGGGTATATCTTCTTGACAATGATCGTAAGAGCAGCTGCTCACCGATTTGACTGCTACACAGCAGTTCCACCTCCAACACCGCCAAAACATCCGCTATGCGGGTGTCTGCTATCGCCAGTTAATGCTTGATCTGATTGAATATAGGCCTTAGTCACTCTATCTGGCCCATTTTACAGGACCAACTTGTCATAACCAACAACATGCTGAGGTCTCTTTCAACAGCGGAAGTCTGGCTAACCTGGCTGCCTGCTGCATCGCTCTCGCTCCCCCACAGTGAACCACTATACAGCTCACATACTCCCTATTACCAGGCCCCTCACTACAATGACGGATGATGCTGCAGAGCCGAGGCCAAAACAGACTTGCACAATGGGCGTCCCTAAACCAGAAGGAAACAAATGGGGCTCTCCCAGAGGTTTTGACTAAGGTTTAGGTCTAGGTCAACCCTGTGTCATTCTCACACAGTAGCTGGCTGGGGATAGGTAAGTAGTTAGCTGGGGATATGTCTGTAGCTGGCTGGGGATATGTCTGCTCCATGGATTCAGGAGCCTTGAGTGTTGTTATGCAGAGCAGAGTATGGGGCCCTGTGTGGACTTCTTTTGGACTTCCACAAACACCTGGCTGAAAGATGAGGGGCCACACTCTTTGCTTTAGGACTTTACAGTATTTAGGGAACTTGACCATCTGTAATACACACCAATAATGTTTATGGATATCTACATTTTTTTTACATGTTGCATGGATAAATTCAGTCAATCATGAAATAATATTTGGAGGGTTACACTTGACACAGATTCCATTCCCTCTATTGGTTCTTCAAGTACCTTCAATCTGGTCTCACACTCCCTAAACCAGGGTGAGAGCTTCAGTAGGGATAATATAGGACAAATTAAAAGAGCTTCATGGCCTGGGTTTTAAAGTGTGGCCTCTCCAGCGCACTAAGGAAATTGAGTTTGCGACGGGAAAAAAATCACTTTTCCTCTTAACCCCCTGACCAAGCCTTTTACAGACACACCAACTTTCTCTTTGAAGGCTAAACGGGCAGAAACGAGGGAGGATTGGCTCTTCACCAGAGTTATGGAAACCCTGATCCTATTATGCCGCACCCCTGAAAAATGTGTCTGCGGGACTCAGGAGCTTTTAACCTTTCCCCAGTCCGCTCTTTGATTCATGGAGAGGGGTAGAGGAGCTCCCATGTGAATGTTGCTTTATGTCAATCTGTAGAGGGCTCTGGAGAGTATCAGCCATTTCAGTCTGTGTGTGTGTGTGCAGAGGGAGATAATGATGTGTGTGTGTGTGTGTGTGTGTGTGTGTGTGTGTGTGTGTGTGTGTGTGTGTGTGTGTGTGTGTGTGTGTGTGTGTGTGTGTGTGTGTGTGTGTGTGTGTGTGTGTGTGTGTGTGTGTGTGTGTGTGTGTGTGTGCACTCACTCGTTTGACAGCATCACTACAACACTGGAGGGATTCCCTCTACCCAGAAATGTATTTTGGCCGAAATATGTCAACAGTAGGAAATAAGAAGCATGGGGTTGTACTGATGCGTATCGGCAGTTTCAGGGAAAAGAATAACCTCGTCAAAACAAAGGGAGAGAATGAGACGGCATGAAAGAGTAAATCATTTAGCGCTTTGAGGCACGTCAAACTGACATGTCTGTGGAGAGAAATGCAACATGGGAGGCCTGAGGTGTATTAAAGGTTGCATCTGGTTACAAGATTTGCGGCCACTTTCCCTTGCAAATAAGCATGCATGCAAATCACAGTCAATCATCAGCGTGTGGTGTGTCGACACGTTGGGAGAGAGACAAAGAGAGAGAGAGAGACACACAGAAAGAGAGAAAGAGAGACAGAGAGAGAGTGAGAGAAAAACAGAGAGTGAGAGAGAGAAAATTGGAAAACACTAAACAAACAACAACACAAAGAGTTATCTATCCAAAACGGAGATGTATGGGTAAACCACTTCTCCAATCTTTTTGAACCAATAACAAAGAACAAACAGCAAAAAAATATACATGATCAAATACAAATCTTAGAATCAACTATTAAAGACTACCAGAACCCACTGAATTCTCCAATTACATTGAATGAACTACAGGACAAAATACAAACTCTCCAACCAAAAAAGGTCTGTGGTGTTGATGGTATCCTCAATGAAATGATAAAATATACAGAGAAATTCCAATAGGCTCTACTTAAACTCTTTCCCAATATTTGGAACCATGGACTGATCATCCCAATCCACAAAAGTGGAGACAAATTTGACCCCAATAACTACCGTGGGATATGCGTCAACAGAAACCTTGGGGAAATTGTCTGCATTATCATTAACAGCAGACTAGTTCATTTCCTCAGTGAAAACAATGTTCTGAGCAAATGCCAAATTGGCTTTTTATCAAATTACCATACGACAGACCACGTATTCACCCTGCACACCATAATTGACAAACAAACAAACCAAAACAAAGGCAAAGTCTTCTCATGGTTTGTTGATTTCAAAAAAGCCTTTGACTCAAATTGGCACGAGGGTCTGCTATACAAATTGATGGAAAGTGGTGTTGGGGGAAAAAGATACAACATTTTACATTCCATGTACACAAACAACAAGTGTGCATTTAAAATTGGCAGAAAACACACACATTTCTTTCCACAGGGCAGTGGGGTAAGACAGGGATGCAGCTTAAGCCCCACCCTCTTCAACATATATATCAACAAATTGGCGAGGGCACTAGAACAGTCTGCAGCACCAGGCCTCACCCTACTAGAATCTGAAGTCAAATGTCTACTGTTTGCTGATGATCTGGTGCTTCTGTCACCAACCAAGGAGGGCCTACAGCAGCACCTAGATATTCTGCACATATTCTGTTAGACCTGGGCCCTGACAGTAAATCTCAGTAAGACAAAAATGATGGTGTTCCAAAAAAGGTCCAGTCGCCAGGGCCACAAATACAAATTCCATCTAGACATCGTTGCCCTAGAGTACACAAAAAACTATACATACCTCGGCCTAAATATCAGCGCCACAGGTAACTTCCACAAAGCTGTGAACGATCTGAGAGACAAGGCAAGAAGGGCCTTCTATGCCATCAAAAGGAACATAACATTTGACATACCAATTAGGATCTGGCTAAAAAATACTTGAATCAGTTATAGAACCCATTGCCCTTTATGGTTGTGAGGTATGGGGTTCGCTCACCAACCAAGAATTCCCAAAATGGGACAAACACCAATTTTTTTTTTTTTTTTTACCTTTATTTAACTTGGCAAGTCAGTTAAGAACAAATTGTTATTTTCAATGACGACCTAGGAACAGTGGGTTAACTGCCTTGTTCAGGGGCAGAATGACAGATTTTTACCTTGTCAGCTCAGGGATTCGATCTTGCAACCTTTTGGTTACAAGTCCAATGCCCTAACCACTAGGCTACCTGCCGCCCAAATTGAGACTCTGCATGCAGAAGTCTGCAAAAATATCCTCTGTGTACAACGTAAAACATCAAATAATGCATGCAGAGCAGAATTAGGCCGATGCCCCCTAATTATCAAAATCCAGAAAAGAGCTGTAAAATTCTCCAACCACCTAAAAGGAAACGATTCCCAAACCTTCCATAACAAAGCCATCACCTAGAGCGATTAACCTGGAGAAGAGTCCCCTAAGCAAGCTGGTCCTGGGGCTCTGTTCACAAACACAAACAGACCCCACAGAGCCCCAGGACAGCAACACAATTAGACCCAACCAAATCATAAGAAAACTAAAAGATTATTACTTGGAAAAAATTAACAAAAAAACAGAGCAAACTAGAATGCAATTTGGCCCTAAACAGAGAGTACACAGTGACAGAATACCTGACCACGGTGACTGACCCAAACTTAAGGAAAGCTTTGACTAAGTTAGAGGAAAAATTAAATAAATGGAGGAACTTATTCAAGAAAGATAAAGTGTAATATATTATAAAAATAAAGCGAACTGGATGGAATATGGGGAAAAATGCACCAAATTATTTTTCAATCTTCAACATAGAAATGCTGCCAAAAATGTTTTATTGAAACTTGTTACAAATGATCGAGTCATGCATGATTCACCGAATGATATTTTGAAAGAGGAAGTAAAGTATTTTCAGAATGTTTTTGTTTCAGTCTCCTCCATCTCTACTAACTGAAGGCCAAATTACAGAGGAGGAACTTCTTGATGCAATTAAAGCCTTTAATGCTGAGAAAGCTCCAGGGCTGGATGGCATACCATGGAAAGTATACCAAACTTTTTTTTGATACTCAGAGGACCATTATTAGCATGTTTTAACCACTAGATTATCGGACACGCAACAAGAAGGTCTGATTTCATTATTACTGAAACAGGATCCAAGTGGTATATATAAAGATCCAGTCCATTGAAAAAATTGGAGGCTTCTTACACTTCAGTGTTGTGATGCAAACATTCCAGCTAAATGCTTGGCACATAGAATTAAAAAGGAATTGTCAGATATTGTTCATCCTAATCAGACAGGTTTTTTACATGGACAATACATTGGAGATAATATAAGACAAGTACTGGAAACAATAGAATTCTATGAAATATCGGGGAAACCAGGCCTGGTTTTCATAGCTGATTTTGAAAAGGCTTTTGATAAAGTACGACTGAAGTTTATATATAAATGCCTAGAATATTTCGATTTTGGAGAATCTCTTATAAAATGGGTTAAAGTTATGTATTGTAACCCTAGGAGTAAAATAGTAAATAATGGCTACATCTCAGAAGGTTTAAACTGTCAAGAGGAGTAAAACAAGGTTGTCCACTATCGGCATATCTATTTGTTATTGCCATTGAAATGTTAGTTGTTAAAATTAGATCAATCAATAATATTAAGGGATTAGAAATCCGTGGCTTAAAAACAAGTGTCATTGTACGCTAATGATTCCCTCCACAGCCTAATAGAGGATCTAGATACTTTTGTTAACCTCTCTGGATTAAAACCAACATACTCGATATACAAATCCCGAAAGAAAGAAATGATCTCAATCCAATACATTTTTATAGAAAGTTAGCAAAAATAGATAAGATCTTGCTACCATGAAAAGGAAAATACCTGTCTGTTTGTGGAAAAATCACCCTGATTAACTTTTTAGTCATATCACAGTTTACCTATTTGGTTATTGTTTTGCCTACACCTAGTGATCTGCTTTATAAATTATATGAACCAAAAATATTCAATTATATTTGAAATGGCAAGCCAGACAAAATTGAAAGGGCCTATTTATAAAATGATTATGAAATTGGAGGGCAGAAATGATTAAATATTAAAGCATTAGACCTCTCGCTAAAGGCATCAGTCATACAAAAATTATACTTAAATCCGAAATGGTTCTCTAGTAAATTAGTAAGAATGTCTCACCCCATGTTCAAGAATGGCCTTTTTTCCTTTATTCAGATTACAACTGCTCACTTTCGTTTATTTGAAGAAAAAAAATGACAGCTGTGCCATATAAACTGCAAAATAGTTGGGAAAAGATTTTCGATGTACCCATTCCATGGCACATGGTTTATGAATTGACAAGCCAAACAACGCCAGATTCAAAACTTCAGATTTTTCAATTAAAATGATTATACAAAGTTCTTGCAACCAATAGAATGTTATATATGGGGGATACAATCTTCCCAGCTCTGCAGATTTTGTTGCGAGGAGGCAGAGTCATTAGATCATTTACTTTGGTACTGTCCATATGTAGCTCATTTTTGGTCACAGGTCCAGGAATGGCTGAAGAATTGCAACATTTACTCAGAACTAACGCTGCAGATAGCAATACTGGGTGATTTGAAAAGTCATAGTCAATCAATCAATAATATAATTATTATTCTAGCAAAAATGTTTATCTTTAATTTAGAATCTGTAGAAGCTATGAGAATAGAAAGGTTCAGTACTTTTGTGAAGCATCACAGCACAGTTGAAAAATATATAGGAAATAGAAATCCAAAATGGATGGTGTTAAGAGATAGATGGGAGGGTTGAATGGAGCTGAAGGGTGGGACTAATAATAACCAATGTAAAACATACGGGGTTTGTAAAATGTATATAGGTTCAGAAATGTTGTGAAATAGCCCAGTTACAAATACAAATCAAACTGGATGGACATCAGAAATAGAGGAAGTACTAAAAACAAACAAAATATAACTATCGTAAAATAGATTGTGTCTGTAAAATGTGTTTAATATGTATAAACTGAAGGTAGAAGCCTAAGTGTTATTGTTTGCCAAGAAACTGAAAATCTCATACAACGCTGTGTACTACTACCTTCACAGAACAGTGCAAACTGGCACTAACCAGAATAGAAAGAGGAGTGGGAGGCCCCGGTGCACAACTGACCAAGAGGACAAGTACATTAGAGTGTCTAGTTTGAGAAACAGATGCCTCACAAGTCCTCAACTGGCAGCTTCATTAAATAGTACTCGCAAAACACCAGTCTCAATGTCAACATTGAAGAGGCGACTCCGGGATGATTGCCTTCTAGGCAGAGTTCCTCTGTCCAGTATCTGTGTTATTTTGCCCATCTTAATCTTATATTTTTATTGACCAGTCTGGGATATGGCTTTTTCTTTGCAACTCTGTCTAGAAGGCTAGCATCCCGGAGTCGCCTCTTCACTGTTCATATGTACAGTGGGGCAAAAAAGTATTTAGTCAGCCACCAATTGTGCAAGTTCTCCCACTTAAAAAGATGAGAGAGGCCTGTAATTAGGTACACTTAATTAGGTACACTTCAACTATGACAGACAAAATGAGAAAAAAAATCCAGAAAATCACATTGTAGGATTTTTAATGAATTTATTTGCAAATTATGGTGGAAAATAAGTATTTGGTCAATAACAAAAGTTTATCTCAATACTTTGTTATATACCCTTTGTTGGCAATGACAGAGGTCAAACGTTTTCTGTAAGTCTTCACAAGGTTTTCACACATTCTTGCTGGTATTTTGGCCCATTCCTCCATGCAGATCTCCTCTAGAGCAGTGATGTTTTGGGGCTGTTGCTGGGCAACACGGACTTTCAACTCCCTCCAAAGATTTTCTATGGGGTTGAGATCTGGAGACTGGCTAGGCCACTCCAGGACCTTGAAATGCTTCTTACGAAGCCACTCCTTCATTGCCCGGGCGGTGTGTTTGGGATCATTGTCATGCTGAAAGACCCAGCCACGTTTCATCTTTAATGCCCTTGCTGATGGAAGGATGTCACGTTCCTGACCTGTTTTCTCTTGTTTTGTATGTGTTTATTGGTCAGGGCGTGAGTTTTGGGTGGGCAGTCTATGTTTTCTATTTCTATGTTGGGTTTTTGTGTTCGGCCTGGTATGATTCTCAATCAGAGACAGGTGTGTATCGTTTGTCTCTGATTGAGAGTCATACTAAGGCAGCCAGGGTTTCACTGGTGTTTTGGTGAGTGTTTGTTCCTGTGTCAGCGTTTGGGCCACACAGGACTGTTGCAGGTTAGTCACGTTTGTTGTTTTGTTAATTTGTAGTGTTTGTTGGTTTGCCATTAAATCATGAATACTTACCAATCCGCATCTTGGTCCGATCCATGCTCCTCCTCGTCGGAGGAGGAGAACGACATTGACAGCCGTTACAGAAACACCCACCAAACCAGGACCAAGCGGATTGGAGAAGGACGGCAAGAACAACAGCAATGGGGAAAAGAGGAATGGACTTGGGAGGAGATCCTAGACGGTAAAGGACCCTGGGCAGAGCCAGTGGAGTGTCGCCGCCCCAAAGCGGAGCTGGAGGCAGCGAAAGCGGAGAGGAGGTTTTATGAGGCAAAAGCAAGGCAGAGCGGCTGGAAGCCCGAGAGGCTCACCCAAAAATTTCTTGGGGGGGGGGCTAAAGGGGAGTGTGGCGAAGCCGGGTTGGATACCTGAGCCAACTCCCCGGGCTTACCGTGGAGTGAGAGGGCGTCGTACTGGTCAGACACCGTGTTATGCGGTGGAGCGCACGGTGTCCCCAGTACGCGTGCTTAGCCCAGTGCGGGCTATTCCACCTTGCCGCACTGGTAGGGCTAGGTTGGGCATCGAGCCGGGTGCCATGAAGCCGGCCCAACATATCTGGCCTCCAGTACGTCTCCTCGGGCCGGCGTACATGGCACCAGCCTTACAGGTGGTGTCCCCGGTTCGCCTGCATAGCCCAGTGCGGGCTATTCCACCTCGCCGCACTGGCAGGGCTACGGGGACCATTCAACCTGGTAAGGTTGGGGAGGCTCGGTGCTCAAGAGCGCGTGTCCTCCTTCACGGTCCGGTAGATCCGGCGCCACCTTCCCACCCCAGCCCAGTACCATCAGTGCCGACACCACGCACCAGGCTTCCAGTGCGTTTCCAGAGCCCTGTTCCTCCTCCACGCACTCTCCCTGTGGTGCATGTCTCCAGCCCAGTGCCTCCAGTTCCGGCACCACGCACCAGGCCTACTGTGCGCCTCAGCAGGTCAGAGTCGGCCGTCTGCCCAACGCCGCCTGCGCTGCTTGCCTGCTCAGCGCTGCCCGAACTGTCTGCCTTCCCAGCGTGGTCTGAACTGTCTGCCTGCCCAGCGCTGCCCGTCTGTCCCGAGCCTTCAGAGCCGTCCAGCCAGGACCAGCCAGTGCCGTCCAGCCAGGACCAGCCAGAGCCGTCCAGCCAGGACCAGCCAGAGCCGTCCAGCCAGGACCAGCCAGAGCCGTCCAGCCAGGACCAGCCAGAGCCGTCCAGCCAGGACCAGCCAGAGCCGTCCAGCCAGGACCAGCCAGAGGCGTCCAGGCAGGACCAGCCAGAGCCGTCCAGCCAGGACCTGCCAGAGGCGTCCAGGCAGGACCAGCCAGAGTCCCTCAGCCAGGACCTGCCGGAGTCCCTCAGCCAGGACCTGCCGGAGTCCCTCAGCCAGGACCTGCCGGAGTCCCTCAGCCAGGACCTGCCAGAGTCCCTCAGCCAGGACCTGCCAGAGTCCCTCAGCCAGGACCTGCCAGAGTCCCTCAGCCAGGACCTGCCAGAGTCCCTCAGCCAGGACCTGCCAGAGTCCCTCAGCCCGGAGCTGCCGCCCCTTATCCCGGAGCTGCTGCCCCTTATCCCGGTGCTGCCCCTTATCCCGATGCTGCCCCTTCATTTAGGTGGGTTTAGTGGGAGGGTGGTCATTGGGAGGGGGATACGGAAGCGGGGAGTGACTATGGTGGGGTGGGGACCTCGCCCAGAGCCTGAGCCACCACCGTGGTCAGATGCCCACCCAGACCCTCCCCTAGACTTTGTGCTGGTGCGCCCGGAGTTCGCACCTTAAGGGGGGGGTTATGTCACGTTCCTGACCTGTTTTCTCTTGTTTTGTATGTGTTTATTGGTCAGGGCGTGAGTTTTGGGTGGGCAGTCTATGTTTTCTATTTCTATGTTGGGTTTTTGTGTTCGGCCTGGTATGATTCTCAATCAGAGACAGGTGTGTATCGTTTGTCTCTGATTGAGAGTCATACTAAGGCAGCCAGGGTTTCACTGGTGTTTTGGTGGGTGTTTGTTCCTGTGTCAGCGTTTGGGCCACACAGGACTGTTGCAGGTTAGTCACGTTTGTTGTTTTGTTAATTTGTAGTGTTTGTTGGTTTGCCATTAAATCATGAATACTTACCAATCCGCATCTTGGTCCGATCCATGCTCCTCCTCGTCGGAGGAGGAGAACGACATTGACAGCCGTTACAAAGGAGGTTTTCACTCAAAATCTCACGATACATAGCCCCATTCATTCTTTCCTTTACACGGATCAGTCGTCCTGGTCCCTTTGCAGAAAAACATCCCCAAAGCATGATATTTCCACCCCCATGCTTCACAGTAGGTATGGTGTTCTTTGGATGCAACTCAGCATCCTTTGTCCTCCAAACACGACGAGTTGAGTTTTTACCAAAAAGTTATATTTTGGTTTCATCTGACCATATGACATTCTCCCAATCTTCTTCTGGATCATCCAAATGCTCTCTAGCAAACTTCAGATGGGCCTGGACATGTACTGGCTTAAGCAGGGGGACACGTCTGGCACTGCAGGATTTGAGTCCCTGGCGGCGTAGTGTGTTACTGATGGTAGGCTTTGTTACTTTGGTACCAGCTCTCTACAGGTCATTCACTAGGTCCCCCCGTGTGGTTCTGGGATTTTTGCTCACCGTTCTTGTGATCATTTTGACCCCACGGGGTGAGATCTTGCGTGGAGCGAGGGAGATTATCAGTGGTCTTGTATGTCTTCCATTTCCTAATAATTGCTCCCACAGTTGATTTCTTCAAACCAAGCTGCTTACCTATTGAATGTTTTTAAAGATAAATGAATGTTTTTAAAGATAAAAGAAAGGCAAGCAGACCTGGCTCTCAAGAGAAGACAGGCTATGTTCACACTGCCCACAACATGAGATGTAAACTGAGCTGCACTTCCTAACCTCCTGCCAAAAAATATGACCATATTAGAGACACATATTTCCCTCAGATTACACAGATCCACAAAGAATTCGAAAAAACAAACCCAATTTTGATAAACTCCCATATCTACTGGATGAAACACCACAATGTGCCATCACAGCAGCAAGATTTGTGACCTGTTGCCACGAGAAAAGGTCAACCAATGAAGAACAAACACCATTGTAAATACAACCAATATTTATGTGTGTTGATTTTCCCCTTTGAGTGTAATGTACTGTTCATTTTTATTGTTTATTTCACTTTTGTTTATTATCTACTTCACTTGCTTTGGCAATATTAACATATTTCCCCCATGCCAATAAAGCCCTTAAAGAGAGAGAGAGAGAGAGAGATTGAATTGAAATTGAGAGAGAGAGAGAGAGAGAGAGAAAGACAGAAAGAAAGAAAGAAAGAAAGAATGAATGAATGAATGAATGAAAGAAATAAAGAGATCAAGGGCTCTATTAAATCTGTAAAGCTGAAGTGTTACAGATTCCGCAAAATAAATGTTAAGGTAATTTCAGATTACATACACATGCCATCGTTTACCGTGAATGCAGTCTCCGCTAAAGCGGGAACATTGCCTTTAAATTTACATCACGCTGTAAAGTTGAACTTTCACGATGTGGATTGAATAGTGCCCTAAGACAGACAGAGAGTATCCACTTGCCTGACTATAAGTGTTTACCACAACACCACAGGGTAGGGTGGTATGTGGGACGAGTCTGAAAAATAAAAAACAGGTCCCAGTGCAGAGGCTTTAAATGAGACGGAGCAATGTCTCAGAACGCACAGAGTGCACACGCACGCACGCACGCACGCACACACATGCACTCACGCAGACACACACACACACACACACACACACACACACACACACACACACACACACACACACACACACACACACACACACACACACACACACACACACACACACTAGCACACACACACTAGCACACACACACACTAGCACAGACGTACACACTAGCACAGACGTACACACAATGTCTCAGAACCAATACACACACATGAGAGCACACACACACACTCATTCTACCCATGTATGTTTTTTTTATGGAATTACTCAACAGTTCATTTCACTCACAACATCATGGGACTTAGAGGATTTGGAAACGTGTTCATAAACAAACTAAGGCGTCTAGCCATGCAGGCAGGGAAAAATAAGGCACACAAATGGGACAAGGTTAGAAGATGGCTGGTGATTGTTTATCATCAGGGCCCCTTTGTTCTCCCATTTATTTACTTTCCATCTCATCAGACATGTAAACTGCACCAGCTTTGCTTCTTTGAAAAACACTCTAGATCAGTCCTTGGAAACACATGCGTGTGCTGTGAGTGCTAAGCAACAGATGCCCCTGGAAAAACAGAGGGAACATTTGAAAGACAGATGGAAGAGGAGAGTTAATGAAGTGCATGAAGTCTTCAAACAGGCTCTGACTAATTAACATCTGTCTACTTCTTTAAAGTGTTGTCATGTTAGGTAGTCTAGTCTGGGCTTTAAACATGGGCAGCACGGTGGGTGTAGTATAGTCAAATGCAATGTGTTTGACATTGACAATGTGTTTCACTCATCCAGGCCAAAATCCTTGTTTGAGGTACAGTTTAGTGCAGAACATGCAGGTAATGTAGCTCAAAAGTACGTGTGAATTGCTGATTGAGTTCAATTCATTTCAATGGAAGACTTGTTTCACAATAGTTGGAGTTTTGGAGTTTTGCTGTATCTTACCATATGTTTCAGCCCACATACAGTAGTATTGCATTGATTTTATGTCATGTCAATGAAACATCTTGTGTGGCGCTGCATAACTCACCATCCGTCCATCTAACGTGTTGGACATAAACCCCCAGTGAAGAGCTCTGAAAACAGACATCTAAGCAGCCTAAATCCCAAAAGAACCAGGTGCTTAGCATGCTCTCTGAAAGGTATCCAGACATTAATGTGAAACCTAAGCACTAGTTGATCAAAGTGCTGTTCTGGAGACGTGGGGGTGAATGAGAGGCCTTGTCAGACTCAATGCTGCTTGAGTATATTCAGGAGTTTTTTTTCATCCACTACTCAAGCTAAGAGTGTAGGTTTGGGGTTCGTGTCTCAAAAGACGGGAATCTCTCACCAGGGTGAAGGGATTAACACATCAAATCCTCCCGATCAATAAGGGGGTAATGGAGGGTGGAAATACATTGGTCCTCTATCTGTCAGCCTATCGATAGACTGGCTAGCTAGGCCCTACATAGTTTAAATACCTTAGTCCTCTATCTGTGGACGGTGGACTAGGGAGCTCAGAGTGAATTGAATAGGCAAAAGGTAGGCCTCCACTAAATCTATTTTGCATCGCTGCACATTATCCAGATGATGATAAAGATTACTATGGGATTGATGAAGATGAAGAGGATGAAGTCTAAGAAAGTTCCTGATAGTGGCTGAAGCATGTGCGTGGAGCCTGTGCCTCTGTGTCTGCAGAAACCGGACCCTGATCCTTCTTCCTGTAGGTCACGACCTTTCCCTCTGACCCATCAACAGACTAATTTGTCGACACTGACCCCTGATGCCTAAGCCACTTACAGATTTGATTCCCTTCCTCTACTGATTGTTGTTTCCTCACTATTGATTGGTCCTGTATGGTTCAGTTGGAAGATTATGGTGCTTAAATCGCCAGGGTCGTGGATTCGATTCCGTGGCCACCCATTCATAAAAATTATGCACGCAAGACTGCAAGTTGCTTTGGTTAAAAGCGTCTGCTAAATGGCTTATATTATTAGTGCGGGGAGTTATTCCAACCCAGTACCAGTTCAAAACCTTCCTTAGGTAACCTGGAAGGGTCAGTCAAGTATATAAACAAGAAAACCAGTCCTATAGTTGAAGAATGCTTCATGCTTAGCTATAATATTTTTCTCTTCATAATTCCTGAACATGTTTGATGTGATTTTATGTTGAGGACCTACAGGTACAGATGTTGAGTGAAGTGAAGGATAGGGTGATTTGGATGTTTCCCAATTCAGCACGTTGTTGACACAACTAAATACATTTCCATGTGGCATATGATATTAGTCCTTATGGTCATTGCTGATTGGTTAAGTCTCTCTGAGGTAGATTGTGATGGGTGATTGTTGTGATTGGTGTTCTCCAGAAATGGCCTGTTGAGTGTCAGAATGATCCTCTGGCCTGGATCTAGTTCACTACACTTCACTCAAAGCTTGAGGCCAGCTGTGGAAACATACGCTCCTTTTCCAATGTCTCAAATGTCCGAATTATTAGTCTCTCTTTGATGACTCTGTGACACGCATTATGGGAATATATTGCTATCTTATGGAACTGATGAGCTGCAGCATGGAGTTGTCTTTCTTCTCTCCCTCTCGCTCTACCTCTCTATTCTTCCCCTCCCCTCTCTCTACCTCTCTCATTTTCCCTCCCCTCTCTCAATTTCTCCCACCCCCTCTCCCCCCATCTATCTCTCTCTCTCTCTCTCACCTCTAATGGATCGACTGTCAATTCTACCATAAATAAATCAACCATATTGATTTAAATGATTTAAGTATTCCTTCACAGCCACCGTAAACACCGTAAATAACAAGTCCAGTGATGCACAGAGGTGAGCGGTCAATCAGGCATACACTAGCAGGGTCAGTGACATGTAGCACATGTAGGTTAGGAGAGATGACCTGAGGAAGAAGTGCTGATGTTCAACCACTCATTCACTTCATCCATCCATACACACACACACACACGGAAACACACACACAAGCGCATGCTGGTACACAGACATGCATGCACACAGGCACACACACAGATGGTGCCACCTTGGCACAGGGCAGTCTCCACAGCTTCGCTGTGTTAACACACTGATGCTCTCTAGGTCTCTGAGGCCTCGTTCCCGTCCTCCTCCATTTTCACAGACTTAGAACAAAGCACCATTTCCAAATTGTCTGAGGGAGCAGAGGTGGGGTTGTGTGAAAGTGTGATAAGACAAAAACACAGCAGATCTCCTGGGAATTGTTGCTTCTGCAATATGACTACCAGAGCACGGTGTGATGCTATGAGAAGAGATGACGCTATGGATGGTGAACGGAGGATAAATTAATAGTTGAAAGGTGAAAGAGAGCATGGAGGGGTTGAGAGGAGCTTCTGTGAATGCCAGATGACATATAGATAGAGGGTCCAGGTTGGGGTGAATGGTGGATCCATAGTTAGATAGACACACAGTCAGTCAGGTGGGCAAGCTACAGAGCAGGGGTGGTGCAGAGCCTTGGCACTGAGATACCAACCATTTGTTCGCTGCACACACACACACATTAATGTAATAGCAGCACTGCTTCAAGCCAAAACACATAAGGGAACATTTTAATCAAAACATGATTTACCTCTGTGGTCCAGGACAGTGGTCCAGGACAGGGTTCTGCCCAAGCCCGGAGTAGAGGGTGGAGGGACAAGGGAACATGCAGGAGGTAGGGGGAAGCCAGGTCGAGGTTCGTGGGTTAGGGAAACGTGAGCAGGGGGTGTGACTGGAAAAACAACCCCAATCCCCTGTGCGTGGAGCTGTGGACTACGTGTTGGACATGGGGAATGAGGAGCTGTGGACTACGTGTTGGACATGGGGAATGAGGAGCATGTGGACTACGTGTTGGACATGGGGAATGAGGAGCTGTGGACTACGTGTTGGACATGGGGAATGAGGAGCATGTGGACTACGTGTTGGACATGGGGAATGAGGAGCATGTGGACTACGTGTTGGACATGGGGAATGAGGAGCATGTGGACTACGTGTTGGACATGGGGAATGAGGAGCTGTGGACTACGTGTTGGACATGGGGAATGAGGAGCATGTGGACTACGTGTTGGACATGGGGAATGAGGAGCATGTGGACTACGTGTTGGACATGGGGAATGAGGAGCATGTGGACTACGTGTTGGACATGGGGAATGAGGAGCATGTGGACTATGTGTTGGACATGGGGAATGAGGAGCTGTGGACTACGTGTTGGACATGGGGAATGAGGAGCATGTGGACTACGTGTTGGACATGGGGAATAAGGAGCATGTGGACTACGTGTTGGACATGGGGAATGAGGAGCATGTGGACTACGTGTTGGACATGGGGAATGAGGAGCATGTGGACTACGTGTTGGACATGGGGAATGAGGAGCATGTGGACTACGTGTTGGACATGGGGAATGAGGAGCATGTGGACTACGTGTTGGACATGGGGAATGAGGAGCTGTGGACTACGTGTTTGACATGGCGAATGAGGAGCTGTGGACTACGTGTTGGACATGGGGAATGAGGAGCTGTGGACTACGTGTTGGACATGGGGAATGAGGAGCATGTGGACTACGTGTTGGACATGGGAAATGAGGAGCATGTGGACTACGTGTTGGACATGGGGAATGAGGAGCATGTGGACTACGTGTTGGACATGGGAAATGAGGAGCATGTGGACTACGTGTTGGACATGGGGAATGAGGAGCATGTGGACTACGTGTTGGACATGGGGAATGAGGAGCATGTGGACTACGTGTTGGACATGGGGAATGAGGAGCATGTGGACTACGTGTTGGACATGGGGAATGAGGAGAATGTGGACTACGTGTTGGACATGGGGAATGAGGAGCTGTGGACTACGTGTTGGACATGGGGAATGAGGAGCTGTGGACTACGTGTTGGACATGGGGAATGAGGAGCATGTGGACTACGTGTTGGACATGGGAAATGAGGAGCTGTGGACTACGTGTTGGACATGGGGAATGAGGAGCATGTGGACTACGTGTTGGACATAGGGAATGAGGAGCATGTGGACTACGTGTTGGACATGGGGAATGAGGAGCATGTGGACTACGTGTTGGACATGGGGAATGAGGAGCATGTGGACTACGTGTTGGACATGGGGAATGAGGAGCTGTGGACTACGTGTTGGACATGGAGAATGAGGAGCATGTGGACTACGTGTTGGACATGGGGAATGAGGAGCATGTGGACTACGTGTTGGACATGGGGAATGAGGAGCATGTGGACTACGTGTTGGACATGGGGAATGAGGAGCTGTGGACTACGTGTTGGACATGGGGAATGAGGAGCTGTGGACTACGTGTTGGACATGGGGAATGAGGAGCATGTGGACTACGTGTTTGGACATGGGGAATGAGGAGCTGTGGACTACGTGTTGGACATGGGGAATGAGGAGCATGTGGACTACGTGTTGGACATGGGGAATGAGGAGCATGTGGACTACGTGTTGGACATGGGAAATGAGGAGCATGTGGACTACGTGTTGGACATGGGGAATGAGGAGCATGTGGACTAAGTGTTGAACATGGGAAATGAGGAGCATGTGGACTACGTGTTGGACATGGGGAATGAGGAGCATGTGGACTACGTGTTGGACATGGGGAATGAGGAGCATGTGGACTACGTGTTGGACATGGGGAATGAGGAGCATGTGGACTACATGTTGGACATGGGGAATGAGGAGCATGTGGACTACGTGTTGGACATGGGGAATGAGGAGCATGTGGACTACGTGTTGGACACGGGAAATGAGGAGCATGTGGAGGGCCATCAGAGCTGCGGTGGTGGCAGGCGATCAAGCGTGTGTGTGTGGGGTGGAGGAGTGTGCGTGCTTGTGTGTGAGCATGTGTGGTTGTCGGTGTGTGTGTGTGTGTGTGTGTGTGAGAGAGCGAGCAGGGCCGAGCAGGGCTGAACACGGAGGATGGATTAAGACAGATCCTATTAGTCCTGCCGGGGATACAGACCAGGAAACCAGCCTCATGACACGGACACTACACACTGAGGTGCACACACTGATCGGCTGTTCTGTGTGGGCGGCCTGCTGCTTTCATCATCTGTGAGTTTCATAATGTATTTTCATGGAAGATGATGTTGTTTTCCAGTTGACACGATACACGTTTTGATCGACAAGATGAAATTAGAATCGAAAAGACTTGTATTTGTTACAATTTGTTCCAAGACTTTTATAAAGAGAAAGCTGAACAACCGTTAACTCGCAATAAGTGGAGAGAGAGAGAAAAAATGGAGTGGGTGAGCATGTCGCATGCATCGTGGTGATCATGGTGACCGTGGTGACCCTTCGATGGCTCAGTTGGCTGTAGTGGCTATGATGCTGAACTCACGGGAGGCAGCAGGTAGCCTAGCGGTTAGAGCCTCCAACCTCTCCGGAAGTCCAATGTCTGTTTTGGATGAGTAAAGTGATCTTTTTTTTAATGAGAAGCAAAAAAGTTGTGGTGGACAGTGGAGACTCAAGCAAGCAGCAGCCCCCCCCCCCCCCCCCCAAATCACATTAATGTTGCAAAATCTAAGTGATGTGAAAGAAACCTCTGTGGAGGAGTCGATTCCATTACAGTGTCTTCGTCCCAAATGGCACACCTATTCCCTATTCGCTATATAGGGATCCCATTTGGGATGCAGACAGTGTCTTCCCCTCCCACTGGGTCAGAGGAACCAGGTTATTACCGGGTCTTAATTAATTGACCATCAAACCTGCCTGTGACCATCGACCATTGACCCACCACATCTGCGTCATGTTATGCTGTTTGCTGATTCATTCGTTGTCATTCCTGTTTGGAAAGGCCTGTCCAAATAAACCAGGCAGGCTTAGTGGCTGATGACATCACAGAGGTCGGGGAGGAAGTGAAGGGGCTGATGGGACGCCTGGGGCCTCGAATGGAACAGCGGAACAACAGCCTCTTGCAGGTGATCCAAAAGCATCTCCTCTTAAGCATATCTCTGATGGTTTCATTGAATTCAAAGAGATGTCAATATCTGAGACAATCTGTGCTATCCTGTCCCTTAGGCATTTTGCCTTGGCTCAGACATTTTGATTAGCCTACATCCTTTCAAATGTAATTAAGAGGAGCATTTGAAAGACAGCTGCTGTACAATGCTCTCGAAGTTGGGTTCCAAATTTCTCAGATTTTCCAGAAATCCTGGCTGAAGGATTCTTGATTTCCTGGTTATTCTCTCCTGATTCCAGGAATCTTCCAACCAATAAGATATCGGGAAAATCTGGGAATATTGGGAAAGTTAACAACATTTTGCAACCTTTTCTGTAAGTCAAGATCCCATAGAAAGCCATTTGTTTCCTATCTCCCCCTGCCTCCGATACTTACATTAGAGCTCATCCAGTCAGGTCCCATCAAAGCCTATATGCGGTCAATGGGAACATGTTTTTCTTTGCGTACTTGCTGTTTGGTGAGCGACCACAATGTCTTTCCCACTTTCCCCTCTCTCTCTCCCTCCCTCTCGTCTCATTCATCGATGGCAGACTGTTCCAAGCCTCTGGCTCATGAATAAATGGAAGTCTTTCAGATAAATGGCCGCGATCCTGGTAAAACAGTTTGTGTCTGCCGGCGATGCCGGCGGCCCCATGTCAGGGAGAGGCCATCTATTAAAAAGCCAAGGATGGGGCTTAGGAGGGGACAGCATAGGAGAGTGGGAGAGAGAAAGGGAGAGAGGGAAAGAGGGGGAGAGAGGGGGGAGGAGGGGGGGGAGAGGTGGATAGTCTATATTAGCTTGGTCACTGAAGGATATTCCATCTTAACTTGGAGTTGTGTTTCAAAACATGCCAGAGTGAAATCTTTCAATGGAACCACTAATAAAGGGAAGGGAGAAGGACTAGGGTGAGGAGAGGTAGGAGGGATGTTCTGTGATGTGAAATTTAACAAAAAACTCAACTCTTGCAGACCTTGTAGCCACCTTACAGAGCTGGTAGTCATCTGTGGATGGTATTTTGGCAGGGGGGTTTACAGGGTGTGTGATCTTCTCCGCCCTGAAATAAAACAGCACATTTTCTGGGGTCTGAGGGTTTTCTGCTCTGTGATTGACAGGTCTGGTCGTCTTGCATCCTGTGTAAACAGACCTTGCCTGTCTATCCCGTGAATGGGCTGTGGCACACCATCATTACATCACACACTGTGAGGGACAGGGTCTGCATCCCAAATTGCACCCTTTTCTCTTTATAGTGCACTATGTACTTTGACCGTGGCTCTGGTCCAAAGTAGTACACTATATAGGTAATAGGATGCCATTTGGGACACAGCCAGGTAATGTTAAATAACGTTCAAAATCACTACACAAATCCCCTGGTCCTGCTCACAGCGTCAAAAAACAGCTTGTCAATACATTCACAAATGCCATATATTTACAAGGGGCGAGTTTTTATTAAGTTGTATAAAGCAATGGAGAAAGGGGATCGGAAGAGCAGGTGCCAAAGGAAACAAATGTGTTGTGGCTGGAACAAATAGATACATGGATAGTTAGGACAGGGACAGATTGACGTAACATTTCTCTGTAGGCCAAACCATTAGGATGTTACAGACGATATTCTGAGAAGACACATTTTCGGGATGTCTCATGGTCTGACAAACACAACTCTAGCTCTGTCACCTGTCACCGCAGGTGTGAAAGTGCAACATCAGCAGATGTGGTGGATTGAGATGCATCCAATGCAACAACAAAAAAAGATATCGCTAGCTTAAACTGACAGATTTTTATGGGGACTTTTTTATTATGCTAACTCCCTCACTTCCCTTTCTCTACCTCCTCCCCTTACTGTCTTTCTTCTCTCCCTCTCGCTCTCTTCAGTCCTCCCCCCCCCCCCCTCTCTCTCTCTCTCGCTACCTCTCTCCTTGTATCATAAAATGCATCATAAGGAATAAGGTTTTGAAGTTTGTCCTATATCTAGGAGATATAAGAAGCTCAGGAATGATTTGGTTATTTTTTTATACATATTTAACCCCTTTTTTGGGTGGCACAAAACTACTTCCATTCATTTCTTAAACAGGTACCGGGTTACCTTCAGACGAGTCCTGTGACACTTGTGGGGGTTGTAGAACAAAAAGGAGAACCTCCCCTTTTTGTAGTGGGGTCATATTAGTTTGTAGCCAAAACGGTTCGGACGCTACAGACAGAATTGGACACATTGGTGGAACCGACTTCAGACGAATCCCATGGGGCTTGTGGGAGTTGTAGAGCAGTTGTGGAGTGGTCATATTCGTTTTTGTGAGAATAACTATTTTCGGGATGTCTCATGGTCTGAGAAACACCGCTGTAGCTCGGTCACCTTCCACCGCAGATACGGTAGGCCTGAGACGCAGCCCATGCGAAAAACAGATATCTCTAGCTTAAACTGACTGATTTTGATGGGGATTTTTTTTAAATGTTACATACAGTACATTGACGCACCGGTACGTCAATGGACTTCAGGGGGATTTAACAGCCGTGTGTTTGACCTGCACTTGTTTTCCAGCCGACTCTTGATAAAAGTCATCACATTTTTGTGTGTGTGTGTACCCAGTTTCATCTGTCACACACACCCACGCACATGCACACACACACACACAACACACACACACACACACACACACACACACACACACACACACACACACACACACACACACACACACACACACACACACACACACACACACACACACACACACAGCAGAGAGGGGACATGCTGGAATCTCTTTCACAGACAGATGGGAGCTTTCTGGACCATTAACCTGAGCACGGTCCAGTACGCTTTGTCAAGAACACTGCAAAACCTATTGATTCTTCAGCAAAGAGAAAAAGCCAAATCCTTATGTTTCGTTTACTTTACAATTCTTTGGAGCGTCTTGCGCGGTAAAGAGATATCCGGTTTTGTTTGAGTGTTTCTCGTAGAGGGCTTACCAAGTCTTTTACAGCCCCTACCCTGGCTCTCTTCCTCCCCCTACCCTGGCTCTCCTCCCCCCTCTACCCTAGCTCTCCTCCTCGCCCTACCCTGGCTCTCCTCCTCCCTCTACCCTGTCTCTCCTCCTCCCTCTACCCTGGCTCTCCTCCTCCCTCTTCCCTGGCTCTCCTCCTCCCCCTACCCTGGCTCTCCTCCTCCCTCTTCCCTGGCTCTCCTCCTCCCCCTACCCTGGCTCTCCTCCTCCCTCTTCCCTGGCTCTCCTCCCCTACCCTGGCTCTCCTCCTCCCTCTACCCTGGCTCTCCTCCTCCCCCTACCCTGGCTCTCCTCCTACCTCTTCCCTGGCTCTCCTCCTCCCCCTACCCTGGCTCTCCTCCTCCCCCTACCCTGGCTCTCCTCCTCCCTCTTCCCTGGCTCTCCTCCTCCCTCTTCCCTGGCTCTCCTCCTCCCTCTTCCCTGGCTCTCCTCCTCCCCCTTCCCTGGCTCTCCTCCTCCCTCATCCCTGGCTCTCCTCCTCCCTCTTCCCTGGCTTTCCTTCTCCCCCTTCCCTGGCTCTCCTCCTCCCTCATCCCTGGCTCTCCTCCTCCCCCTACCCTGGTTCTCCTCCCCCCCATTCCCTGGCTCTCCTCCTCCCTCTTCCCTGGCTCTCCTCCTCCCTCTTCCCTGGCTCTCCTCCTCCCCCTACCCTGGCTCTCCTCCTCCCCCTACCCTGGCTCTTCTTCTCCTCCTCGTCCTCCTCCTGTTGTCCAGGTTGTGTCCTCCTCCTCTCCTTCTCCTCCTGTTGTCCAGGCTGTATCACATGATGGGATACAGCCTGGGAGCGGAAACAGAAGCGAGAGAAGGAAGGGGGCCTTGAGAAGACGTGATCACTGCATAGCAATGCTGCAGCTATATTGTCCAGGTCTGTCTGTTCACTACACTTTTCTCTATTTATGTATCCTTTATTTATCCAGGTAAGTCCCATTGAGAAAGGAATCTTTCTTCAAGAATTCCATTACAATATGCACCCCAAAGACCTTGACTACTACGGCAACCTTAGAGGGACAAAAAAAAACGAATAATCACCAATTGTCTACAGTGAAATAACTGCATTATTGCATTCATGGGCAAACAAACAGGAGACTGCATGGCTAGGCAATGACAAAATCAACAGTGTGCATAATAATCAGGGTCCGGACAGCAGCCTGTTTAAGACTCATATCTCTGGTGCTGTAGCTTGTACATGCTGCTGCTGCCGGGCTTCTGCGGTGAGAAAGATAATAGTCCTGTCTCTCCTCCAGGCTCCCTGGCTGCTTTTGGTAAAGCAGACTGGCTCATTTACAGGAGGGAGGGAGTGAGGGTAGAATGAGAATCTCGCTCTGGGCGCTGAGCGATGTCATGATGTGATGATTCATGTGTTGCACAGTTGGGAGACAGTATTTAATGCCTTGTTTTGTGGTTGGTAGCAGTGGTATGGAGGAGTCTGTGTACTGTGTATAATGTTTCCCTCTCTGGTCTGTCTGTGGAGAGTAGACTATAGGTACTCACTCAGTTAGCTCTGTTTGGTTGCTATGGGAGCTAGCCCAGCGATTACGCCTCATTCCTGTCACTTCACGTCCCACCTCTCATCCTGTCAGTTTCTGGTCTGTCCGGGTATTGTGGTTGGGCTTCAAGTGATGATACGTTCCATACTGGCTTAAGAGAATATGAAGCACTGACATTCAGCGTGGGAATGGGAACACTGAGGCATTATGTAACTAGTTTTTAGTAACAATGTAACAAATGAATGATAATGTAACAATGTAGAGGTGATTAAAGTGTCCATATAGAGGAGCAGGTACCTGAGCAGCACCACGTTTTATTAGTTGTACGTACAGTGTACACATGGTATACTGCAGGGTTCCCCAATAAGCGGCCCATGGACCAAATTCAGCCGGGGAATGATTTTACTTGTCCCCCAAGTTTTCTGAGCAAAAACTATTTACACTGAGTGTACGAAACATTAAGAACACCTGCTCTTTCCATGACATATACTGACCAGGTGAATCCAGGTGAAAGCTATGATCCCTTATTGATGTCACCTGTTAAATCCAATTCAATCACTGTAGATGAAGGGGAGGAGAAAGGTTAAATAAGGATTTTTAAGCCTTGAGACAAGTGAGACATGGATTGTGTCGGTATTGCCAGTCAGAGGGTGAATGGGCAAGACAAAAGATTTAAGTGCCTTTGAACGGGGTATTGTAGTAGGTGCCAGGCACACCAGTTTGTATAATTGCAATGCCGCTGGGTTTTTTATGCTCAAGAGTTTCCCGTGTGTACAAAGAATAATCCACCACCCAACGGACATCCTTCTGTTCAATGCAACAACAATAAGAAAAAGAAAGATAAGAATACGAATATAAAGTAAATGACTCAGTAGAATAGAATAAACATTAGCATAGGTGCTGTGGCTAATGGCTTTATCCAGATAGCTATCAAGTTATGCACTCATGATGTGAAATGTATAGAAATTAACTGATGTAAGAGCAGATCAGGTGTCATCAGTTTGTAACATGCGCAACCTGGGGGGGGAAAAATCTAGACCACCTTTACTCCACACACAGAGATGCATACAAAGCTCTCCCTCGCCCTCCATTTGGCAAATATGACCATAATTCTATCCTCCTGATTCCTGCTTACAATGAACATTCAAACAAGTTTAGCGTCAATACAGGATTAAGATTGAATCCTACTACACCGGCTCTGACGCTCGTCGGATGTGGCAGGGCTTGAAAACTATTACGGGCAACAAAGGGAAACCCAGACGCGAGCTGCCCAGTGATGAGAGCCTACCAGACGAGCTAAATGCCTTTTATGCTCACTTCGAGGCAAGCAACACTGAAGCATGCACGAGAGCACCAGCTGTTCTGGACGACTGTGTGACAACGCTCTCGGTAGCCGATGTGAGCAAGACCTTTAAACAGGTCAACATTCACAGATGAATTACCAGGACTTGTACTCAAAGCATGCACAGACTAACTGGCAAGTGTCTTCACTGACATGTCTTCACTGACATTTTCACTGTAATACCTACACGTTTCAAGCAGACCCTGTGCCCAAGGAAGTGAAGGTAACCTGCCTAAATGATTACTGCCCCGTAGCACTCAAGTCAGTAGCCATGAAGTGCTTTGAAAGGCTGGTCATGGCTCATATCAACAGCATCCTCCCGGATACCCTAGACCCACTCCAATTCGCATACGAAGCTCATCACTATGTTAAGGACCTGGGACTGAACACCTCCCTTTGCAACTGGATCCTGGAATTCCTGACGGGCCGCCCCCAGGTGGTAAGGGTAGGCAACAACACATCTGCCACTCTGATCCACAACATGGGGGCTCCTCAGGGGTGTGTACTTAGTCCCCTCCTGTACTCCCTGCTCACCCATGACTGCGTGGCCAAACACGACTCCAACACCATCATTAAGTTTGCTGACGACACAATAGTGTTAGGCCTGATCACTGACAATGATGAAACAGCCTATAGGGAGAAGGTCAGAGAACTGGCAGTGTGGTGCCAGGACAACAACTTCTCCCTCAATGTGAGCAGCACAAAGGAGCTGATCGTGGACTACAGGAAAAGGCAGGCCGAACAGGCCCCCATTAACATCAACGGGACTGTAGTGGAGCGGGTTGAGAGTTCCTTGGTGTCTACATCACCAACGAACTATCATGGTCCAAACACACCAAGACAGTCATGAAGAGGGCACGACGACATCTTTTCCCCCTCAGGAGACTTAAAAGATTTAGCATGGATCCTCAGATCCTCAAAATGTTCCACAGCTGCACCATCGGGAGCATCTTGACCGGTTGCATCACTGCCTGGTATGGCAACTGCTCGGCATCTGACAGTAAGGCGCTACAGAGTGTAGTACGTATGGCCCAGTACATCACTGGGGCCAAGCTTCCTGCTATCCAGGACCTATATAATAGACGGGGTCAGAGGAAAGCCCATAAAATTGTCAGAGACTTCAGTCACCCAAGTCATAGACTGTTTTCTCTGCTACCGCACGGCAAGCGGTACCGGAGCACCAAGTCTATCACTTCACCCTTATCTACATGTACAAATTACCTCAACTAACCTGTACCCCGCACACCTGTACCCCGCACACTGACTCGGTACCCCCTGTATAAAGCCTCGTTATTGTTATGTTATTGTGTTACTTTTTATTATTTAAATTGTTTTACTTTAGTTTATTTGCTAAATGTTTTCTTAACACTTCTTGACCTGCACTGTTGGTTACGGGCTTGTAAGAAAGCATTTCACGGTAAGGTCTACACTTGTTGTATTCGGCGCATGTGACAAATAAAGTTTGATTTGATTTGATCATTGGATATTCTTGTCTGCATCCGAAATGGCAACCTATTCCCTATATATTGCATTACTTTTGACTAGAGACCTATCGGCCCTGTTCAAAATGTGAATACTATATAGGGAATAGTGTGCTAGTTGAGACGAAGCCCATGTTCCACAGGAGGTTGGTAAACCTTAATTGGGGAGGACGGGCTTGTGGTAATGGCTGGAGCTGAATTGGTGAAATGGTATCAAATACACCAAACACATGGTTTCCATGTTTTGATGCCATTCCATTTGCTCCGTTCCGGCCATTATTATGAGCCGTCCTCCCCTCAGCAGCCTCCACCGCCATGTTCAGTAGAGCTGGTCTAAGTGTGTAATGGGTCGGGGTAGACTGGTCCGCCTACATACCTGTGGTGGTGCTGAAAAATCCAGGGTGGTGCAGCTCTTAAGCAGAGGAGTTAGAGCAGGCCTCAGTCCAAGCTCTGGGCTGGGAGGAGGAATTAACCCAGGCCATAGGTTCCTACAGCATGTGGAAGTGTTTTTGGGCTTGGGGAGGGTTGGTTGTGTGTGTGAATGTGCATGCGTGTGTGTGTTGGTTGCGGAAAGAGTCTATTCACAGGACTGAGGAGCTAAGACAAAGCAAATTACTCTTCATTACTCTTCATCTTGCCAGCGACCATACGGTTGAAAAACAACAAGCCACAGAATGATGATAAATGCAGTCAAAGGGGGCGGTGGCTGCATCATGTTATGCGTATGTTTGTCATCAGCAAGGACTAGGGAGTTTTTAGGATAAAAATAAATAGAATTGAGGTAAGCACAAGCAGTATCCTAGAGAAAAACCTGGTCCAGTCTGCTTTCCAACAGACACTGGGAGACAGATTCACCTTTCAGCAGCACAATAACCTAAAACACAAAGCCATATACACTGGAGATGCTGTCCAAGACGACATTGAATGTTCCTGAGTGGCCTAGTTACAGTTTTGGCTTGATAATCTATGGCAAGACTTGAAAATGACTATCTAGCAATGATCAAACATCTACTTGACAGAGCTTGAATTTTTTTTTAAGAATAATGTGCAAATACTGTACAATCCAGGTGTGGAAAGTTCTTGGAGACTTACCCAGAAAGACTCACAGCTGTAATCAGTACCAAAGGTGATTCTAACATGTATTGACTCAGGGGGTTGAATACTTATTAAATCAATAGATATTAGTGTTTTATTTTGTGTATAC